>NW_008824233.1:1799475-1807277 GCF_000699105.1 Pygoscelis adeliae | reverse complement strand
ACTGTCTTGGGGGGGGGGGGGAAGGTAAGAGGGAAAAAAAAAGGTAAGAGAAAACAGGGGAAAAAAAAGATAAGAGAAGAGGGGAAAAGAAAAAGAGAAGAGGGGAAAAAAGAGAAGAGGAAAAAGAAAAGAAAAAAAGAGGGGTGGGGAGGAAATGGAAAAGAGAATTGAGGAACATAACATACACGTGACTGAAGTTTGCATTTACAATGCATACAAAAATCACGATTTTTAAAGCATTGTGCTTCTCTTCAGAGTTCAACAATCGGTATTTGGAATTTCCCAGATATATTTTGAGATTTGCTTTATCATGTTTTATATACCAGTCCCTAATCTTAGAAGCACTAGCAAAGTGTTCAACATCAGAGGCAGTACATGGCACGGCACAGCACAGAACAGAGGCCAGGCTAACAAGCTGTGCCTGATTATCAGTCCCGGGTTTGTCCTGGCACTGCCGAGGTTGATGGCAGAAAAGGGAGGAGGGGGGACACACTGCCTAGGGAAGGGAGAGATGAGGGGGAGGGAGCCGTGGGGATCCACAAGAAATGTTGTAGCAGCAGCGTGGTAGGGGCCTGAAAGTGAGAAGCACTGAGATCATGATGGTAGGCGTTCAAGAAGCTGTGGCAGCGGTCGGGGATGGGAAGGCAGTGGGTGAGAATTTGGAGTGTTTGGAGGCAGCGTGGCAAGAAGAAACAGAAGACAGCCTCAATGAAGGTCCGTCCCAAATGACTGGGAATCATTATTTTATTAGACAGACTATTTTGCTTCTGAGGAAAAATGTTTCCCTCATGATAAATTATGTATTTTGGAACATGATTAAAATTCAATGTCTATTCTTTCTGGATTTCCAAGATTAGCATTTTGACACCCATTACCATAAACATTTAATCTATGCAGGAGAAAGAATAATTGCTTTGGGTATACTGGGTGTATCTGAAAAAATATTTTGAATATCCTTCAAACACAAGGAGAAGAATGCTTAAATTTTCTTTAACTATGCGCCCTCTTAACAAAGCTGACACTACAGAGGGGGTAAGAGAAAAAAACAGAAAATCTTCAGCTTTTTCTGCAAAGCGTTTAGCTGGCAGAGACCATAAATTATAAATAAACCCTACACTGTGTAAGTGGGGAAAGGACACTGCTCTACAGTTTGGTGGAAACAAGGTGTCCAAGAGGACGCAATCCGGCAAAAATAGAAAGACTGATGTAATAGGGATGGAAAAGCTAAACTGCTGACAATACATATGTTCAAGTTTATAAAATATCAGATTCCATGTGAGCTGAAGACCACTATTCCTGCTACTTTGTACAACAAAATTAAAATGGGGGGGACACCTGTTTATTAAGATACAGTAGCTTCAAGAAACAAATTATTCTTTCAGTTAAAAACATGGATTTTGGTAAGTCTACCAAGTCCTTTGAAAGATGTAACAGTTCAAAAGTACCACCTGCCAGCAGGATGCCTATTTACAAAGGGCCATGCAACATGGTAGAATTTAAAACAGAAAATGTGTGCAAAAATTCCTTGTAGACGAAACAAAGTACCTGGTTTCAGTTACTTAAAAATTATTGTAGTTTACTGACAGCTAGATTCTACCTGCAGCAATTGTGTTTTTAAATTGTCAAACAGGGATGCCTTGGAGCCCAACTCTTTAATGTGCAGGACAGGCAAAGCTCCCATTGCTTTGGGATTAATTTGGGTTTGGATTGCTTGGGTTAATTCAGACTGTTCGCCAGATCCATTCGCCTGAATATCTTACCTGACTTCCTATAATATTAAGGCCCGTACTCACCAGCTGAAGAAGTCAGTGTGAGTCTTTTCAATAAATTCAATAAGCATCGTTAACTGGGTAACCCAGCTTCTCTTCAAAGTGTCAATAAGATGAGATATCAGGCTGGAGCCCAATTATGTGCATCTTGGTTTTTCAGTGTCCAATACAAGACACACTGGACCTGATTTTCCAAAAATTCAGGAGCCACAACTTTATTTTATGTGCACAGATGCTGTAACTAGGTATCTGAATTTGAGGTCCACTAAAGGATACTAAAAATATAAGAGGCCACTTTGCAAAATGTTGTCTCAAATTATTTCAATCAAAAGTTTTTTCATCAAAACACAGTGTTTTAATGTTACTGGGTCTTCCTTTGGAGGTTTTTTTACATCACATACAATAATGATCTTGGTGATGGTCCAATTACACATTTTCAAGTAATTAGGCTCTTTCATCTAGGTAAATCATTTGTACAACCAAGAGATTTAAGAAATATTTCTAACTTCCTTCACCAGCTTCTCGCTTCTTGGAGGTTGAGATAGCAGCTAATGAGAATAAGCTAATTATGGCAAGGTAAGTTGAAGGTTCTAAATACTTGGTGCCAATACTATTTAATAAAGTAATTAGCATGCTGTTTTCAGGATTCTATATGAAATTCTGCATTATTAGCTCTTAATTAAACTGTACTTTGATGAAAGAGGTTACTATTACTAAACAGCTAAACAATCTCATTATTCTGCAGTTAAGAGAAATAAAATCCTGCATTTCTTTTAATTAAAGGTCAAAAAAACCCCAGGCCAATTGAAATAGAACTAATAAACACCCTACTGCTGCATATGATATTTTTCCCTGGATTTTGGTCAGACAGGATTCAACAGAAAACTTGTTGGTTCTTGCATTTTTGCCTAACACTTTATCTGCTTATGAAACACCAAGTATGAAGAGGTAAGTTCTCAGAGTATAACAGAACCCAAAGCAAAACAAAGTGACTCTAAAATGCATTTAAAAATCTCTTCATATTTATCCAGTTAAGTTCTTGTGATCTGGTGATCGCTGATGAGCCAGTACAGCGGGAAACTGAGGTTTGTTAGCCACAGCGCAAGCGTTCAGGTGGCTGTACTGCAAAGTCACACACACCCGCCACACAGAGCTGCCTCAGCTCCGAGCACGACAGGCCATCTCTCAGGGTGACAGAGTAGGTCAGGTCCTGTTCCAGTTCACTTCTGGGCCACTTTGCTGTGCCTGCTTAGTCTGGCTGGTCTCCATTGCATCCCATCAGCAGTAGATAAATTGTAAGAATTGTTCACTGATTCATGTAGACACTTGTCTAGCTACCAGTAAACGTTAGGCCTCAAAAACTGAGGTTCAAACAATAACCTCAGATGTAAAGCATTCATACCTCTGCCCCCCCTCATTAGACAACCCACAGTTTTATGGCTTCAGATTTTGTTTCGTGGGATGCACAATATTTTGTCATAGAAGTTAAAACAATGGCATGGCTGTTCAGTCTAATGGAGCATATATTTTATAGTCATCCAGCTCAGAAAGAGCAGAGGTTGTTATCCAAGCTCCTAGTACCACATTCATTATCAACAGCACGTTTGGTTCTTATTTAATGCTTCCTCACACGCCAGCTCCAGCTTTAGCTTTCACTGCAGCCAACACACAGAGCAAGCAGAGTTTGGCTGGAGGACAAGGGCTACTCTCCAAGCAAGACAGTCCTCCGCTGCATGGGCTGGCCATGAGCTTCTGCTGCAGCAAAGCCTGTTCTCCCTTATCCACCACACACTGCCTGGCTCTGCTGCTTAGGGCCCTTTTACCCCACTGTTGGCGACATGTGGCTCTGTACAGCCACTGAATGCTGAAAATATCTAGAAGGTTCAACACTGGAAGAATTTCTAGGCCTAATCTCTCAGTAGCAGAGAGCACGGTGGCCCCACCTGAATGCACAGGAAGCTGCAGCTGGGTCACTACATCTGCTCCACTCTGATGTGTTTGTCAGTGGCTACATTACTCTGTCCAAAACGCCAACATTTTGAGAGATGCAATTTAGATTTCAGGTCTACCTTTACACCCAATGCCTTGCATACAAAACAAGACTTTTGTTCCATAAAACCTCCTTTCCTATAGGTTAGTTTCCCAAATTGCTATTCCCACAGCGCAACAGCCCACACTCCCTTTCACACTGCTGCCTAGGACCTACCCTTCCCCACTAGGTCTCCAAAGCACCTCCTTCCCTTCCCGCTCTGCCCCACGCACCCTGTCTAGATGAAAAAGAGACAGTACATGCTATTGCAAAGCTCCATGACACAGCACATGGATTAGCCAGGGGCAGATCAAAGTGAAGGATAAATGCAGAGCTCACTCTGAAACCTGAAGGCACTGCTTTGCGTACATGCCTTACCCCACGCTGAAATCCAGGATGCCAGCAAGAATTTAACTGTCTGAGAACTGCCCGTATCTGTCACATTGGATCGAAACTGGCCAGCAGGTTCAAATGTCATTAGATTGAGCATACAATCACGGAATGGTTTGGGCTGGAAGGGACCTTCAAAGATCATCTAGTCCAACTCCCTGCCATGGGCAGGGACACCTTCCACTAGACCAGGTTGCTCAAAGCCCCGTCCAGCCTGAACCTGAACACTTCCAGGGATGGGGCATCCACAACTTCCCTGGGCAACCTGTGCCAGTGCCTCACCACCCCCATTGTAAAAAACTCCTTCCTTATGTCCAATCTAAATCTATCCTCTTTCAGTTTAATTGCTGGACTGACAAAGGCAAACAGGGACATTAAAAATACCCGATTTCTTTAGGAAATGAAAGTAAAAATGGGGTGTCAGTGTTGTATACATTAAACTCCAACAGGCTGTGAATACGGCCTTCCGAAAAAACTTCAGTCTTATTTTTTTCTTCCATGTCAGTATTCTCGGGACCTCAATGCCCGAGCTTGGATAAACTAAGACTCACCTGTCCCTGTAAGCCCTGAAGCCTGCGCTTCCTGCTCATCAGAATTTTAAATATACAAGATTTCAAAGTTTTGTCTACATTGTTATATAGATGATCACAGCTCAGTAGCGGATGGTATTTATCTACTTTTCCAGAGCACACAAAATTCAAAGCATTTAAATTTTTACAATATTTTTCCAGCATTTAGAAAGCAATCACTGAGTAACAGCGGCTACAATTACAATATAAATCTGTTACGTGAGCACAGGAAAACTCAAGTCCACAGACCAAGGTATAACAATTTAGGTAGTTTGAAAGAAATATTGGACACTACAAGCTATGTCTAAAACATTGCACAAATCAAAGAGAAACACTTTGGGGTTTGTTCACTTCTTAGTGAAAACCCCTTGTAAGATTAAAGCTTCTAGACAAGCACAATATTTGTGTTAATGCTTAATTTTACATATTAGAGAACAAATAAAGTGCAAATAAATGAAGACTCAAACCCTCTAATTTATATAAAAACCACAATCGAGCCAGTTGCTCTCCCTGTTTAGTAAAGCACAACAGAGTTACCACATCACTGGCATGTTAAATTAACTGACTACTCCACGGGCTGGGCAACGCACCAATGACACAATCCATTCACAAATGTTTCTTAGGGTTTGTTTGGGGTTTTTTCCCCCCCCTAATAGAGCCAAAAAGATTCCTGTGCTTCTCTTAATACTGTATCTGATTAAAAATATCTATCTACCCTTGTCCCTATGTCTGGGATGAGCCGAGGCATACCGAAAGCTCTTTTTCTCTCCATGCTCCACCTTTATTGACAGGAAAAAAATCTTTGACCAAAGAGATTTTCAGTTTCTCTTTCTGCCTGAAAGCTCCATGTCAGAAACAGCTGGGAATTCAGTCTTCAGCTTGCTCACCAGCTAAGGGTCACAGATATTTATTTTTCTTCCTCTCTTTATGAGTAGTTCTAAAGTTGCTGAATGAAATTCCCCTGCTACATCAGTATCAGTATCAAAGAAATAACAGAAAAAGAGAAAGCAAGCAAGACAAGCTTGCATAAAATAACAGATATAACACTTTTATCAAGTCATATTTTTAATTATTATATGTAGTCAACACAGAAAAGACGTGATAAGAACTTCAAGTTAATAAAAATTTGGACAGTTGCATTGACTCCTACATGGTACCTAGTCTAAGGGATATAATTCAGCAGAACCCCCTCCAAGACCTTAGTGAAACATGGGACATTAATACGAGAAACACAGGGGGGATCATTTTGTTAGAAGTGTTAATGCACACCTTTCGTGTTTTTGCACGAGTGTTTGTATTTCTAAAAGACAAGATTACAGAAACTAGATTACAAAGATAAATATCCTAGCTGGCCAAATTCTACACTTGCAGACTCAAACCCACACACAGGAATCCAAACCGAGCTCTGCATTTGATTATACTGTAAGAGATTGAGAATACATCGTAGTACAAATTCCCTGCCAATATTATATTCCTTCCAATAGCTTATTTCATACCCTCTTGCCAAATCTAGTTTTTAAAGACTTACATAATCCTTTTACTTCCTTTTGGATATTAGCCTCTATCCTGCCACTTTTATTGGCTATTCAGCCTACACTTAAATATCTCTGTGCTTTACATTAAATATTTTTATCCATCCTCACTGTTTATACCCTGCAGACATCTGCAGCCCATTGCTTTCTCCTTTGGTCATCATTACTTACCGAATTCTTTAGCCTTTATTTTTTCATTTTTTGCTCAGACATTTCCTGGCTATTCTGGTGTCTCTAAGCACTCTCTAAATATTTCTGATTAAGTGGTGCAGAACTGAGCACAATATTCTAGAAACCTCCTCAGTCAGTAAGACGAAGTACTTTCCTGATGTAAAATATTCTTCATGGTCATCTTAAATTTCAAACCAGCTGACATTACAAGCTTGGGTATATGTTAGTACTCATCTTGTTTTTAGGATAGTTTCAGGATTACCATTTTCAACACTTCTATTACCGTTAACGAAGGCAGTGACAAAGGACAAGGGATGAGAGAAATGTTTTGTACCATAAAACCCCACTTTTCATATAAATGCAAAATTATTTTTCAGCCTCTTTTCCAGTTCCATTAGAGTTCTATCAAAGGCAACTCTGAGTTATCTTTAGTTCAAGTTTGCTTTAAAATGGGAGCAGAGACACTTGGGTTATTCCCAGGAGCGCTAACACTGAAAGGGCAAGTGAATGGGAGCTTGATATAGAGCTGCATGGCTTATTAGCTCCACAAAAATGCAACTGGTGTTCCCAGACCTACCCCGTTAACCTCTGGACAGCATGGCAGGGCCCTTGTCACATGAATTTACTGACTTGGGTTGGAATGAATCTGTGGAGCCTTACTCTGCACAGCCACTGACTTTTTATTTGTCCTCTCCAGTATTTGTATTTTCAAATGTATTGTAGTACCATTTTATATTGCAAAAATTATATCTAATTTATGATTTATTCCAGATATGAAATGACATTTTAAGGAGCAATACTACCTCATCTTCAGGACTGTAAAGTATCAGAAGGAATCTCCTTAAGAATAAATATTTTTAAAAATTGGTCATAAGGTTTTTATGCTCTGTCAAACACAATTTTTAAATAGGGAGTAACACTTCTACTTTGTAGAAATGCTGAAGTTTGCACAGAAAAAGAAACTGGAATTGGAAATACATAAGGCATTGTTATTCCATGAGGGATTAGATATACACTGGCAACCAACTGCTTTTCTTTTACTTTGTTTTGTAAGCATAATCACCAAGAATCAGTCATGTAGTTGCACTGACTTCTTCCAGGCTGAACAGGTAAGAAGAAAGGACACTTTCCATGCTGCTGTATTGTAAAATAAACTAATGAAATAGAGTCCCACTTCTACCCTCATTTTTCTCTTTTTGCCAGACTGTGCGTTCTTGATGTAACTTAAGATCGGGAAGGAGGTAGGCCCAATTTTGGTATCATTTTTTACAGTTAATTGCTTTGACTTCTAGATCTGTTTGCAGTGTGTTTTTATTTGTTGGTTGTGAAAATTTTATGTAAT
>NW_008824233.1:1781522-1799425 GCF_000699105.1 Pygoscelis adeliae | reverse complement strand
TAACTTGTCATCTGAAAAAGCCCAGAATAAACCTTGCAGCAGCCGCTAGTACGGTGATGAATCTGTACAGCTCTGTGGTAAGCTGTAGTTGCATTATTATTATTTGTATTATCAAAGTGCTTTTTGAACAAAAAGCACAGAACAAAAAGAGCCTCTGACCAAGAGAGCTTGCAACCTAAGGAAAGAGAGGGACTGACAGGACAGCTGAGGGATACACTGCCAGGAGGCTGGAAGGCAGTTTCAGCACATAACTGTTCTTAATTATGCCTCCAGGCGTGCCGCAGACAGAGCTAGAACTCTGCCCCAGGTCTGGTGCATTAACTTCCTAACACCTACACCCAGCAAGTGCCTTCTCTCAACTTCCTTCTTTCTTTTGCTCTCTGAACTTTGTTACTCAGTGAACAACAGGCAGCTTTTAAAACAGCAATCTTTAAACTTTGAAAAAGCTTTTTCAGTGGAGACAAATTATCCAGTAGATTTGAACATCTTACAGTGTACACTAAGGTTTCAGCGTGTCTTGACACACATTTCACTTACTTCATAAATTTTGGAATGGCAGGTTTTGCTTTCGCGGCCAGACAGATCAACCCAAACAGAGCTGAGCTTAGGTTATGTTGACAATACTCAAAGCGTGCAGAATCACATGCATTTTCATCTCATCCATGAAAATAATAATGTCCATTCTTAAAGTTTCTGAGAAGAGAGAGGAAGACAGAACTTGCTAACCACATGGCTGTGAACCAAAACTGAAGGCGGGCACACTGGGTGGACATAGGTATTTGTGTGGATTTCTTTGGAAGGGAAGCCTTATGCTCAAGTGTAAAGGTATCTCTGCATAATAAACTAAGTCAAGGGAAAAAGCAGAAACAGTGTTAAAGTATTCAGTTAGCGCACTTGATCTCTGATGAGTGTAATTGCTGAAGCTTGCAATAAAATAGCTCTTAAATCACACAACTCCGTTGAGAACAGGAGTCAGAAGGCAGACACGATTGTTAAGAGAGTTCCTTCACCCTAAGGATAGCAAAGTACTCACCACTACAGAGAAATATGGGGAATTAAAAAATGAAAAAAAAAAAAATTACTGTAATTTTCTGGAAATATGCAGATGACTGCATCCATAGTACTATCCATACTACATCCATCTACTTATTTGGGAAATCAACAGTGGATTCACAGAAGCCATGATTTCCTTACTTTGATTCTATCATGAAAACAGACCAAGCACCAGGGCGTGTGTAACCAATAGTCAAATCTGGTGCTGGGGTAGAAGAGCTTGAAGCAAATCATTCTCATCACCCTCGAGGATCTCATGGGATTTGCCATGCCGAGAAGCAGTTTCTGCAGCCTCTTTGACATTAAAAAAGCTGCAACTGAGATGGATTTCTTTTCTCTTAGTTCCCTGCCACTGAATTCATAACAGGAGGAGATGGCGCAATCCTTGAAAAATCACTGTTTCAAGATTTAGGTCTGCATGAAAGTGCGTAGTGTCACAGTTTTTAAATAAGTTTAAAAAAAAAAAAGAGAGAAGAGTTTCGGTTACTCCAGCATTGCAAAATTAAGCAGAAGGAAAAAAAAATTGCTATGAACAATTTTATGATTAGTGATCTGCCTTGTCCTTCTGAGATATCTTTTCTCTTAATGCTCCAGAGAGCTCTGCACTTAGCAGTTTCTTAGCAGTCGATAAATACAAATGAGGGAGCATGGGGCACTACCACTCTCCTGACCCAACCCCCCCACGTGAGACACTTCTGAAGTGCAGACTGTGCACACTTGTGAATGTGCAGAACTTCCACAGGATTCCTTTGGAATAGAAAATACTTGGCATCTTTTAGGCCCAGGTGCATAAACAAGTAGGAAAACAGATATATAGACTATTATCCTCCTTTAGAATAAAACTTAAACTGTTTTGCTAAAGGCCTCAAAGGCTGCAGCACATCAATACTGAGTTGTAAAATTCTATGTCTAGGACCAGATGCCTCTCCTAGGTTCAATGGAGCTAAGGACTACCACATCCAACTGCTTTATTTTTCCAAAAATTCATTTTTCAGAAAAACAACAACTCCAACACACCACCGACAAACCAAACAAGACAAGTCCAGCAAATGTAGAACTAACGAAAAACACTGAACTAACAGGAAATTTGGTTTCCTCATAGCCGACACAGCACTGGCAGTATAAGCCTCCTCACACTTAAAACTGCCAACAGGAATTGACTCTGTGCTAGAAAGAAGATCCACTGGTCAATCTGTGTTCACTTTCTTTCACATTTTCAATGTAGAACAAGATGGCTTAGATACACAGCATCTTTTTACAGCTGCTGTGCCTGAGAAGTATTGTGTAGACGAATGATGTAGATAGTTAAGCCAACTAGCAAGAATGGGCAAACGCGGTTACCATTTTGGCACAGGTACGGCTTCTTGTGTAGCTCCAGAGGAGTACGCCAGCGCTGCTGTTTGACATACACACTCTCTTTACAGATTTCCTACGGCGGGCCATGTTCATCCCACAGCCCCAGGGAGGTAGGCAGCGTTGTGTGTGCAAACGTTTCTGAACATCAGTCCTTCCCACATATAATACCTATATGCATATCAACATAAAACACGGACCAGGGGCATTCCAACACCCAAAAAAGGTAGCTTCCTCTCCGTTTGTCTGGCAGTTCACAGAAATATGATGTGGAGCTTGGCTATTATTAGACACACAGTTACCACGCAAGGTTTTTGTCTTCATACACCATGGATAAACTGTAAAATTAATCTTGGTGCCAAGCTTATTCCATGGGGTTTGGGTGTATGTAGCTCTACGCAGGTGCAGAACAGAAGGACGAAGCACGCATGGAATTCTCAGCACTGCCCTGGCAGTCCCAGAAGTGCTGTACCCAAGGGCAGAGCCAGCTCTCCTGCGTCCCTGTCACCTCTCCACAGCCACCCTCTTCTGGTCGAGGACTTTATCCAGCTTTCTGTTTCAAACACCAGTATACTCCTTTTAAGAACAAAAGCTGGGCTGTATTGAGCAGCAGTTGTGTCAATCTTACTAGATTAAAATTCACAGAAGTCGCTACATAAACCAAATTGCTTTTAGAAGTTAAATGTTAAGATGACTGACTGGTAAAGCATTCTATATGCTGGTAGCAGCCCATAAAACACACAAAACCATTTTTATAATTTGTTTTAAAGTTATATTTTAGTTCTGAGATCTAATTCTAATTTCTTCTGCCTCACAGTGCATAATATTCCACACTACTGTATAGGAAAATTAGCTCAAGAAGTTAAATCAGTCTTCCTAGGGCATCAGACAGCTACAGAAACACCACAGTTAATAATATTCTTTTTTTTTTGCCTCTTTTTAAGAACAGAATGTGCTTTTTGCTTATTATTTCAGCCAAATCAATATAAAATACCTTAGGATCTTCAGGTCAAATTAAGAAAGAATGTATGTACACACAGAGTAAGCACATTGAACAACGGCATAAAGGTACTATGACTAATGGATCGGGAATGTAAAATGATTAATCAGAACAAAAGTTCTGAATAGTTAATTCATTATGTTATTTAAAGAGGTGATTAAAAAGATTTTTTGAATCTCCCCAGAGGAAAGATTTACGGCTCAGTGCAACCAAACAGACGTGAGTATCTCTGGTGGTTCTGCAACTGAAACATTTGATGACACATCTATCATTTCTTTACTGATAACCTTCTACATGATCCTGTAGATAAAGAAGCAATTAACTTACAGAATTAGACTTCCTCCTGTGACAGGAACCATCCTGTGTCTTGACAGTTCAGGCTTTCTGCACCTTTTAGTCATTTGGCCTTAACACAAAATAGATCTAAGCCTCTCTTCTGAGGCAAATATTTAGGTCGTTCTTATGCAAGAGTAACTGAAAAGATATGCCACTGTATTTTTAAAATTTTTATCCAAGTGATATGCTTTACCATGGGAAGTTTTGGGTTCTTTCCACATATGCTACACAGGGTGAAAAGACACTTCATGGGTTTTAAACAATTGTAGTAATTTAAGCTGTGCTGACTAACGTGGACGAATTTGTAATATAGTGAATAAACAATTAGCTCTTAGGGGAGAAATCTGTTACTAAACAAAATTATATTATATGAAACGAAAGATTAGGTCACCAACGCACTAAGGAAATAACAAAAAAGTGACAGCACTGGCTTTGGAACATGGAAGAAGATTGATCTGACCAAAGGCAAATGTTTATATTTTAACTTAGTCACTCTAGAAGCATTTTATGAACAACAGAAACAAATACATACTTTTAAGGTGCAATTCACTTAACCAGTCCTGCCTAAAGATGAGCAATTTTTCTGCGTTGTCTACTATGGAAAGTTAGAGCACTAGCTCCGATATAGATGTCTACATTATAAACCTCAAAATCTGGGCAAGACGACAGACTGTGCAAGTGATGGAGACTAAAATGCTACAAATTTATTCTTTCTGGCTAAATCCTCTCCATTATCAGAACGCTGGTTGGCACAGATGATACACAAGGAGGATAGCTTTTTTTGTCCGATTCTTCAATGACTCTAATGCCAAAAGACTGCATATTCAAGCTCGTATTGTCCATTTCAATGCACATATACTAACAGATGCATTGTCTCAGCACTCACAAAATAGAACGAGAAAAAAAGATACATCATCCCCCTCCCAATAATAGATATGGTTAATACGAAGCTTTTTGCTTGGCAATTATAAAAGAATAATTACAAGCGTAGAAAAAGATTAAGCTTACATGAAGAAAGTGAAGAGATCCCCATCCTGACTTCAATTCAAAAGGTCTCTTCTGAAAAGCACACGAAGGAAAAGACAGCCAAGAGGAGATCACACAGCTAATTATTTGGAAAAAATAATTTCACAGGGTTCTAATTTTTCATTTTGAAAATGTGATCAACTCTCAAGGAAATACAGAAAGTGCACGTATTGGGGAAATGAAGGAAAAGGTAGACCAACTTACTGCCTAGACCACCAGCACTGCACAAACTGTCAATAGGAAAAAAAAAAAAAATCATATTTAGTGTTCCCCCTATTATCAGCTGCTTTTCCCTTGGAAAAATCTCAGCACTTTATAGCCATAAAAATTTCACACAGAGTAACTGTAACAAAAAAAGATATTAAATTAGTAGACCGTCAGCCAGGACAATCACGGTCTATTGAGATAAACTTACTCTGTGGATATCTAGATAGATTTTCTCTGTATGTCCATTTAAATGAATTATTTGCACTGCACGGTCTCTTCATCTTCTAAAAGACACAAGGAGAATAAAATATAACACTGTCAACAGCACAACGGTCCCTCCTGCCTGACAGACATTAGGAGAGAAAAGAAGTTACTGAAAATGAACATTGAGATGACATTACCAAGCTTATTTTCAAAGTAGGAGGCCATTAGGCTATGAAAACATTCTCTTCCATTATTTCTATTATACCAGAGGAAGATAAAGTAAATAAATATGAAGACCGATAGTTATTGTTGATGCACATTGACAGCTACTCAGTATGTTACACTGAAGAACTATGTTCTATCAGTCCAGATTTTATACAGTAACAGGCAAATCTGTAACAAACAGGTAGCCTAAAAATCTGAAGTACCATTTCAAGTCATTTGGGTCTTTTTTTTTTTTTTTTTTTTTTAATTGAAGAAGCTGTGGTGGAATTAGAATAAACTTCATCTGTTTAATAAAACAAACCATTTGTTAGTTTTACAGGATTTAGGTTGATGAATCAAAAAATTTTCAGAAGGGCTCTTACACTCGTGTGCCTGACACTATAAATACTCAAACTGAAGTACCACCACTTCTTCTGCACCTTTAAACATGAGGCAAAGACACTCATTTTAGAGGGTTGCTTTTGACTTGACCTCTTCTGAGGTCAATATATAATACTAATAAAAAATTACCACTTAACCTTATGATAGCAATTTTTGTAAGTACTCAACTCCAATTCATAAACTTTAAAGAGGAGGGCAGTTTAGCCTAACGTCCAAATATTAACTATTCTGGCCACTTTGTAAATGTCATTTAGGTATCTGAAGAAGAAATTCTCTTGAAAACCTGATCTTACATGCAATCAGGATCTCCCTCCTGGGAGACAGTCAAAAGGCGCCTGGACATGGCCCTCCTTGAGCAGTGGGGTTGGACCAGGTGACCTCCAGAGGTACCTTCCAACGTCAGCCATTCTGCAATTCTGTGAATTGCAGTGTAACAACTACCCTGTACTTGTTCAATCCTACGGAATATCTTTTGTTATGATGGCCCTCTATTTAAACTCTTAAGAAGAAAGAACAGTACAGACAGCTTTCAACTTGCTCACCTAAGTTGTGCCTGAATTTTAGGGGCTTAATCAATCAGTCCTTCTAAAGCGAATCTAGGTTCTCTATGCACTCAACAGAGAGATGCCTTTGTCTCAGAAGACCCAAGACAAATGCTGCCTTCTTGAGTTAGGTAATGAATCGTTAATGAGTGATTATTTTTGCTATCAGTTCTGCATTAACCCTCCAGTTTCTGAACTCTGTCCTATGCAGAGGAACGGGCAGAACCAACCCTGGATGTTCTCTCGATGTTGGGAGCTTTCTGAAGTGTTTTAGGTTACTTTGCATTAATAGAGCACATGTAGAAACGTTCACCTTACTCTCAGCAAGCTCACAGTCCTACCAGATGCAAGTATATCCAGAAAGTATTAAGTAGGAGACATGTCAAACAAAATTAAAACACAAAAACACATTACACCCAATTCTCTATTGCTCGTATTTAAAATGTAAGCTTAGCAGAAATGAGATAATCTTGAGTACTGAAATTATACATAGCCTACATTTAGCAACCTATTTTCACACTTGCAGCGCACAATTCTGTCACAGTCAATGCAGCAGAACTCAGTAAAACACTCCTGTTTAATAGGATGTCATTTATCTGCAAATATACCTTACAATAATGGATTTTCAACTACCGTGAATTGATTTTATTTCATTCCTTCCACGTCATTGTGCCACAGAGGATAACTCCTTTGATATTAATAGTAACGAAGACGCATTGCATCTGACAGCCCTAACAACATGTTTAATAGAACATTTTAACTAAGTAGATGAAGAATCAGAACAGAACACTTTTCCAGATTCCACTGTTTCAGTACACAGTTCTGTATAAATGAAATTATCCTACTTAAAAGTTATTTCCACTTTGATATTATTTCTATTTAATTTGACAGTTTTATTTTGGGAAGATAACATTCTGACATACTGCAAATTATTCTCCCAAAACAATACAGCTTATCCTTTTGTATCTGCTTTAATCAGATTTGTCTCAATAGCCTCCTGTTTCTGGTAAGTAATTCTGGTAATTAATCATCCTAACTTATCCTAAAATGACAATCCTAAGGTGTCACTCAAAGAGAAACAATACAAAACATACTGTTTCAAACTGCTACTGCACAACCCAGTGAGAGATTTATTCAGGCTTTATTTTACATATTTTGTTACCAGAAACTGCTGCTTCTGCAGAACAACAATTTTGCCAGTGATGCAGGTCAGACCTTATTTCTTTCCTGCAATTTGAGTTTGCACTTAGGAGATTCTTGAAGCATGTTCACCCACCTAACTCAAATGCCGCCATCATATTTTACACAGAAACTCCACTTACTGAGTTTCACCTTTATTCCAGCTCCCTCCCATGCAATTTGTTTGCATAAGGAAAACACCTACTTATCTAGGAGGTATATTTTATTTATAATTGCATGGGCAGAGAATCTTTTGGAAAAGAGTGTATGCTGCAATTTTAAAGCAAATTAAAGTGTAACTACAAGTTCAAACCTTTTGTTTAAGGAAGCAATATATGCAGGTTACTGCAGCTGGACAAATATATTAACACTGAAAAAACCAAAACCTAGTTAAAAATGAAACAAAAATTATCATCAACTGCACACACTTTCCTTTTCCCAGTTCCTCTTTCCATTATGAAAGTTCTAACAAAACATTCTCCCTTATTTTTAGCACAAACAGGGCAACAATCAGCATCTTACAGATTTTTAGCTTCTAGACCAATTATCAGTTTTGGAAGGTGATCTCTAACTACCTGCTTTGTAACAACACTCTTCACAAAAAGAAAGCGAGGTATACAGCAAGAAATAATGGTAAGATGTTTCTTCTACTGACCCATAACTACCACCTCACTTGAACAGCACAATAGAGAGTGAAAAATGACCTTCAGGAATGTACAGCTTAAAATCTTAAAATGGAAATTGTCGTCATTTAGCGACAGAACAAGCTTTTAAGACCAATATTAACACAAACCTTGCTCGTAAGCAAGAGCCATAAAACAGAGATAAGAAAGGTGAAACGCTGCAACCAACTCCTGACATCTGAAACCTATTTCAAACAGCTAATAATCCAGTCTATTCCTCAAAATTTATGTTGACATTTACTTTTGCTCACTACATTTACCTCCCGCTTGTAAGACTAGCAACATGCACATTACATATGAATAGCTCTTGGGTCTAGCCCTGAAGTCCTGTGCTGTTTTCAAATGCCACTGAAGCATGTGCTTAGAGAGAAGCTATTATCAGACTAGAGAGTTAAATACTCTGCAATTATGTTTAGAATTGTGTGTGTTGGGTGGGGTGCGGTGCCTGTGAAAGCGCTACCACTCTTACTCCCTTTTCTTTATCAGTTAAAGACAACTAGTTGCTAAGTAATTCCTTTTTCCTATTTCTATGGACTATTTTCCATAGACAGTAAGGGGAATGGAATTCAGAGGTGCCCACCAACCTGTTTATAGAACTTAGCTCAGCAGGCACTTGCGTGTCACTTGAGAGAAAACAAGTGATAGTAACCAGTGAGTTGTCTGACAAAAGACAAAAGAATCTTACATTCTTTTCTAGTACAGGTACAAGCGACACTGCACGGACTCCCCTCCAGCCTGGAGGCTGAAGGAACTGCTATACCTGGAATCAGTGACTACTCAAAGCCAGACAGACTGGCTTCTCTCTCCAGGCCCAAACAGGTTGCATTGCTACTTACTGATCTGCATCCTTTGTGAGTTCCAACTATTAATAACTGTTCACTTTAAGATGAAAAAAATGGCACTTTGCTGTAATGACCATTAGTTTGTGCACATACTTTACCTGTACATCGTTGGTGTTCATTCTTGTTCTCTCCTTCCCAACGAAGATGTCATCTATGTCAACCAGAATGTACCTATCCAAGGACAGTCTGAGCTTCTTTCCAGACAGGAAAGAGATGGCATCTATGAAAATCAGCTTGTGCAGCCAAAAATTCAAGTTACTGCCGAAAAAGACTCGTTGAATCCCATCGTGGAGCCCCAGGTCATGAATTACTGTGGCATGGAGAGCACTTTTAGCAGCAGGTGGTGAAAGGTTTTCTGGTGTCTTTACTTTTGCAAATATCACTGGTTGATAAGCTGTATGATTAATCTGGAAAACTGCCCAGTCATTTCCAAGCAAGGGACCTTTCTCAAGCTTAGAAGATTTAGTCATATGGAGCAGTGGGGAATGAGGGTTAATGCAACAGTCCTTAATACCCAGATTGCTGTGGACGTGGAAAGGAAAGCCCTTCAACTGAAAGCTCTGCAAGCTGTTCTCGTTGCCTTTGTGAAATCCAATAACACCTACACCGTATTCTATACAGTACTTATCTAGAAGGCCTCTGTTCCAAGAGTCCATGTTCACATACTTTAGAATATTCTCATACACTATGAGAGCATATTTGCCTTTATTTTTGTCTATAAGCACTGGGAGGTCACCTTTCCCAGGTGCAATCTCAATGTGAAACTGAAATCTGCTAGATTCTAAAATTGTTATTATATCTTGGCCTAATGTTGAGTACTGACTTTCCACAAACACCAGCACTACAAGATCTGTCCTCAGGGGATCAATAGGCTTCATGGTCTTCATCTCCATCAGCTTGTATGGCAACAGTTGAAGATCACCACATTCCACTTCTGAAGAGATTTCAGAAAGTTCATTTTCCTGTTTGTAGCCATTATACAAGTAGTACGCAGAAATAACTATGCTCACCATACAAAAAGTGGCCAGCAAAATAACTGTTCTTTGAAAATGTCTGTGAAGTTTCATGATAAAACTCATGTTGTTTACTTGCCTTAGATTGTTCTTGACAGCAGCATTAAAAACAAACACAGATTCTCAACAACTTGTTCCAGTCCTCTGAAATATTTATGTCACCATTGCAGCACACACATCTATCTTCCACAAAGCTTTACAAAAGGCATACCCTAGAAGAAAAGAAAATCAGAGATTTAACTGAGGCATCACACTTGTGAAGTATCATCACACTTAAACTAATGGTAAGCAAAGAAATCACTGCCAAACAGAGGTTTGGGAATGAACAGTTCAAAACTTGGATAGTTCTGGGGTTGTTTTTTTTTTTTTAATTTTGCATTAGTAGCGTTATCTCTTCCTGCTCCCACTAGTTGCCACGTGCATTTGAATGTCTCTAAATCTCACAGGCTCCTTACCCCAGAGGATCAAGTAAAAGAGGGTACACACAGGAGGCACTGAAAAGCAAGATACAGCGGCAAAGAACTTACTGTTTTTCTGAAAATTTTTTACCCAAAGATAAAAGTTAACTCCAAGTCGACAATTGCCGACAACCTAAATACCGAAGAGAATTTATAACCTTCCTCCTTCCACCCCCAAGAAGCTGGGGGAACATCACTCTACATGATTAAACAAATTCTGTCTTTTATTAAACTTTGAAGAACCAAGAAGTTCTTAACAAAACTTGCACATTTTAACTGTTGTATACATACATACTGATATACTCTATATTACATGTATTATAGGAGTATTTTTAAAACAAAGCTACACTTTTTCCTGCAACAGTAGAAGAAAACAAATAGCATTTTACTGGATTGTGTACTGTTTTGCAAATTGCTGGAAGCACTTTGTATTTCTTTGTATTAAAAAAGCATAAAATAATCCAGCTCTTAAATTTGAGAAAAGAGAGTAATAAATCAACAGCTAACTTAACAGGCAGATCACCTAAGGATATACTTACGCTTTAACTTGTACCTAAGGAAAGCAGTCATTTTTCAAGCCAACAGTACAATTGCTGTCAAAAGTTTCCAGTAAAACAACTGAACGATGTGTCAAGCATAAAATAATTAAGTACCATAAGTTATAAAGGAAGGTTAAAAGCAGATTTTGAAAAATACTACGGGTATGAAGATCTAGAACATGCTATTGTAACTTCACAAAGCAGTACACATCCATTCCCATTTGTAAATAGGACTAGGATAAGGTACGTGTGTAACGTTACTGTGGTCATTTCCCGACTGAGCGCTTAATCCTTCCGTGCTCGTTTTTTTTTTTTTTTAATAAAGTAGGGCTTAAAAAGTGAATATCAAGAACCTCCACAAGTATAACCAATATCAAATATGAACTTTTCTGTACAGATAGACAGAAACAAATTTTCTTGAGAGATCATGATAACAAATTATATCTACTCAAGCTTTATCCCATGTTTTGTACTTTCTAAGGTTTACCGGGTTTTTGTTAGAAATTTGGATTCCTAGAATGGCTGACAACCTGCAGTACTGAATCAGGGAGCAGATAGAAGAAATACGGTCAGCTTCTGATCCAAAAGAAATTGACGTGTATAAAAGATTAATTACATATTAAGAAAGGGGGGGAGAAAGGAGTTATAAAAAACCCCCAACAAACTAACAACGGACAAAACCAAACGACATGTCATGTACTTGGGCCACTTAACCGCTTGACAAGAGCTCCTCATCCTACATTGTAAAGAAGGCGGCCTTTCACTCCAGGTTTTCAAAAAAGTTAAAAAATATGATGTACTTAACAGCACCTATGTAACTTGAACAACTTTAATTAAATCCCAAAGATTGATCCTCCCAACGCCATGATGAGCACGAAGCCAAAATAGATGAGTAGGAAAATGAGATAAGGGGAAAGACAGAAACTACAAAGCATCCTATTTATCAAAACAGCAAAATTAAGCACCAAGAGCGAGCGCATGTAAGCCATCTCATTCATAATTAAGATTCTCTTATAAACCTGCATCTCACCAGATAAGCCCGCTTTCTGGATATATTCTACTCTCTTCACCTTCTACTCACAGATACCAGTCTATTAACCCTTTCTGTTCTGGGTGGACTTACACCCAGCCTTGAACCTTACCTGCAGCTGCACAAAGACTCGCACATAGCTTTTAGACAAGAGACTTGCCTTTCACCCAGGCATATAGGTTCATTAATCAGTGTTAGACAAAAATAACATAATCCCAGTTTCTCAGTTTCTAGAGGCGTGTATCCAAAAAGAAGTTAAAGAACACTTAAAGACCGAACGACAATTTGAAAGTACCTTTAGAAGAACTCAAAAAACATTTTTAAGTATCGAGATGTCTGATTCTTGTCACACTAGCTTCAAGAATATCAGTTTAGATAGCAGAAAAGAGTTCTTTAATATGGTAAGAAGTCAGGTGACAAAGAAGGAACTCCATCCTGAATGAGTAAAACTAGAGAGATGTTTCCAGACAGATGATTTTTCATTATACACACAAAGGATTCCCTTCATTTTGCATTTCCAATTCAGCTGCTTGAATGCCAAGAAACTCATAATTTTAGTGGCCGAAATAAATACCTACTGCATTCTGTAGAAAAGCTGTACATACGCCTACTTATCTTCAATAACCACAGACCTGGCTGGCTTACCCTGCATAGAGCTCAGACCTGGTTTACACAGAAAAGAGATGCAAGCCTGCAAAACAGAACTCTTGCTGATAAAAGTACAATGAAATCACTTCTTTGTGTCATTCAAAGTCAACCACCACACAACCAACAAGTACAATGCTTGTCTGCTTCTTTTAGCCCTAAACTCCTCTAACACGGCCCTAAAATACCCCTATTCTTATGACAGAAACCACCGAAGTCCTGTTGAGAGGAAGTTCCCAGCAGCATGATTTAGAAGTTTCTTTCTTTACCAGCCGATGCTTCTGACAGTCACCTGAACCCAAGAATCCTGCCTGGAGCAGGAAAAATTTACAGTGATCTAAGCTCATGGTGAGAAAGGGCCGATTAGACAGAGTTGTTTGAATGAGATATTACAGAAGGGTTGCAACGCAAGGGCTGCTAAAGTAAGCAGCAGGAGCACTTGAAACATTTGCAGCAAGGACACGGTTCCTAATGCAGTTCCATGGAGCAGAAAATCTGGAGCCAGTCCAGAAACCTTTATTTTCTTCAAGAAAATCTCTGTCATTTTATCCTTAGCTCCTAATTGCAGGTACCTCCTGGGGCTACAGAGTGCAGCTGTAAGGAGGAGTGGATGGAAATGCCAAGACAGATGTGAGGTTTGACTCTAAGGAGTGAGGAATTCTCCGAGACCCAGCAGGACACAGCCAGACTTGGCGTCCTCACCACTGAAGACAGGAAGGAAGGGGAATGGAACAGAATAAGGCACAAGTTTTAAATGCATGCTCTCTTGAATCAGCTTGATGCTTATATAATTTTCACTTGTTTAAGGACTGTTTTGCATGGCAAGAGTTCAAAAGAACACAGAAAAAAAAAACCACAAAGAGAACATGCATTTAATAATATCAAAATAGTTTCAAAGCCTTGGCAAGGTCCAGTTGCTTTTCTAAAGGAACAGCAGCATTTTACTCTAAGCAACAGTACTTGCTAGATATTCCACCGGTATCTTACAGCACCATGCTAAAATAAGTCATCGCGCCCCGAACTTGACAGTGGTATAGAGATCTTCTGGGTGCATCACCCACAACACACTGTGGGACCTATCAAGACCACTAAAGTGACCTTGATCACAACTTCAGACATGGCTTCAGGGAAAATGGTCCTTCTCCAACAGTAAAACCAGAAAAAGGGCATAATTCAGAACTTATCAACAGTGGGTAAGCCGTTAGAAGCAGCATTTCAGAACAGGACAGTACTTATGGAGTCTTACTTTCATGACAAAAGAATATAATATTTTACAAAAGAAGCCATGATAGATGAACTGCAATTAAAAAAAAATATCCAGGTATAAGAAAAGGCCTTAAAGAAAAAAAATAATCAGAGTCTAGAAACTCTTCACAAGAATTCAAGGTTGTTAGTATTGTTTCAATGAAACACCATGAAAAAGACCCGGAGAAAACATAAGCAGCCTTAGCTCATTAATTTCAATGGAGTCATGTGGAGTTCAGTGAAAGGAGGATATGGTCCCACCTACGTCTCAGAGCACTTGAAAACGCATGTCAGACATTATACGAACCCAACATTCCACAAAGGTGATTTTGAAGTAAGTTCTACCTATAAAATAATTTGTATGGTATTCTTCCACCACCTGAAGCAATAAAAGCTGCCTCACTGTTCTTTATCTAGAACCTTATTATTTTAGGAGAATCTGCATTTGATCTCCTACAGAATTTTGCCTTTTCATGCCACCATCTGAAAATTCAGACCAGAACCTTTTACCTGTGTCATTCCAAGTATGAGGTATCAAAATGCCTCCTTAATGTGAAAATCAGCATCTTTGAATATTTAGAATTTTGTTTTTAACTTGTGGACTCACTATGGAGGAGAAGATACTGCTAAGAGAAAGCTGAGTCATAGAAATAAGTTTTGCATTTTATTCTGAATACAGCAAGGCTCAATATCATTCTCACCTACAGCAGAAGTGATTTCTGCAGCCCAAGACTAGTTCACATGAAAATCTTGTGGGTACAGGAAAGAAGTATCACCTTTTAATTAGAAGATTTACAATTCTAAGCAGTACTGCTGGGTAGTCACAATTACAGGTATCTTCCGACAGCTAGCATGAAACAGATGCATTAGAATAGGGATCTTCAACTGTGGGCTTGTTTGGGTTTTTTTAATTTGTTTTGTTTTTTAATTCACTAACAAGGTAGTATTGATGAAGAGAACAAATACAGTGATGAACTCAAAAGAGCTGAATTGCACCATCAGGAGCCTGGTGAGTTCATACCATTTGCAGCTTTCTTTAGTTTGTTGTTTCATTGCAAAGCATAAGTGACCAAATTCTTGGCTTCTATAAACCATTTCAGCACAATAACCCTAATGGAAATACTTACATGAGAAAACACTGGCTGGGGACTTAGCCTATTAAAGAGATGCAGTAAGTGAACATAAAGAACGTGAAATCGTAAGTCTCGATTTTTGTGTTTTCTGGCAGTAAAATTTATATAATAAATACCAAAGCAGCCTCCCCAGAAGTCTTTGCAGTCAGCCTGGAACCCAGTCCCTGGGCTCAGACTCATGGGTGGCCGCTGACAGTCTCTGCTCTGCGAGTGTCATGGCAACCCCGCAAACACTGTGCCCTCGTTGGTTTATTTTTTGCACTGAGACTTCCACGGTGCACACACCTTCTTTCCGTGGCCTTTGTACGACTGGCTTTTCTGCACAGCGAAAACATACTATTTTCTGGACTCACTAGTTGAAAAGAAATGTTGTTCTGACCATTCAATTTCATAATTGGTGTTTATATTTTCTGGAACTAAAAAAAAACCACAACACCCCCAAATGATATCAGTTTCGGGTTCACATCATCATACGGTAATGAATAGATGCTCAAATAGGAAACCAGGTACCCACATAAAGATAGACACATAAAACTGCATACTGTGTAAAAAAAACAATCTATTAAAGTTGTATCATGAATTATCAGTAAGATTCTTAAAACTACAAGAAACATTTTTCTTGTATTCAGTTATGTTCAAAACTAGCAAGATTAAAACAATGGGCTGAGCTAAAATACCCACAAGCAACTGAGAAATTGCTCTCAAATCACATTTTTCAAAGCCCAATAAAAAAAAAAATCTGGTTTAGTCTTACCTCAAGCCTGAGCAAGGGCAACTGTTTACTGTGACCCTTGATTAGAAACAATCAAGTTGGGTCATACTTACATACAGACATCAAAAAATATTGTTAAAGGGTAACAAAAATCCTTTTCATCAAGAACTGCCAAAAAATGGAGCAAATTCGGGATTGATTAGTCATCTAACTAGTCATTATTCAGCTATATTACATTTGTCTGGTTACATATACCTGGACGTATTTTTAAATCTCTTTCTCCTCTTCTAATAATCCCCATGATTATATACTGGTTCTGCTCTTTACCAAACGGGACGCTACCACAGTGCTAGCGACATACTCCTGATACATTAAATGAAGGATGAGTTTTAAATGAAGAATGGACAAAAAAAAGACATATTGTTCAGCATATTAATATGGGCATTTAAATCTACACTGAGTAGAATGCTATTTAATTGCTTTGAACATAAAAGCCTGCTTTGGCCAGCCACTATGAAATATGACCTTAAAGTATTCTGAAGTCATTACATCAGTGTTACTAAAACGGAAATCTTTGGATATACGCACGACACGGTAGGAAGCAGCAAAGTGCATTTAAAACAATCAAACCTGGGATGGATAGTAGCGCTCAGCTTTTTAAATCAATTATGAAAATATGAAACTGGTCTCCAAATACTGAGTACCCCTCCTTACAACATTATTCTACTGACTGAAGTATTCAAGCAGCAATAACTCAGGCAAGCAAATCCAGGCTGAGAATGAGATCTTACGACTGCATATTAAGAAGACATTTTCAACTTGAAAAGATGATGATATGAGACATGAACTGTCAAGGGAAGTCATCGAGACCCTTTGGTATCACATAACAAACCCTGTAATGTGTGAATATTGAAGGGCTTACATTCTCTCATGTACCTTTAAAAAAAGGGAATGGCTCAGGCAGAACAAAAATTCTGGTAGATAGATATGCTTTTTCAAGTCCTTGGGGCCAGCACTTTTCAGTTTCTATTGTACCTATGTTATCCTTAGCTCCATGCTGTATTGCTTCACACATTACTACAGAACCTTACGGGACAGGAATTCACACATCAGAATTTGTCATTAGAAGGTATTTATAAAGATTAAATACACGGTATTTTAAAATACTTTAAAAGAAGGTTTGGAAGACTTTAACAGAGTACAGAAGTTGACATGGTATTTTAGAATACTTTAAAAGAAGGCTTGGAAGACTTTAACAGAGTACAGAAGTTTGGTTTGGTCTTCAAATTACTACTTTACCTTCATACAATACTTTCTACCGGAAGATCTTAAAACACGTTACATCTCACACAATTTTTCTGAGAAAAATCCTATTATTTTTCAGCACTTACAGAAACATCACTACCTAAAGACTAAATGATTGGCCCAAGGTCTTTAAGATAAATGTACGGTACATTCTCTTGTCCCTGCCCGTACCATTACTTCTCCCTCTCTTTTCTCCCACAACTGCCAAGCATGAGCCAACTGTAAAGAGTTAATAAGGCAGAGTTCATGGCCATTCCCTCTGAGAGACCCGAGTGGTGATGCTGACAGCGAGAGAAACCCTATTTCTTCCACTTGCCATTTTATCAAAGAGAAAAAAAAACCACCACACCGAAACCTGAAGCAATTATCTAGCGCATCAAGTAGTGAATTAAATAATATAAAAGTTTTCTGCCATTTCCCAAAGGTTGCATGTGACGGTTGAAACGAGCAGTAATACACACCGATTTCTGCATGGGATTTCGGGAATCCAAGTAGCTATGAACACCTGAAGTTATTAATAATTACTGCATTACGAGGGCTGATTTTGTTCCCCAACACAGCAATCGACGAATGTCCGCAAACACTAGAGGGCAACAGTGTCGCACAGAAGAAGCCCGGGAGGAGAGGAGAATGGGGAAAAAAAACCCGTCCAGCTGAAGGGTTGGCGTGGGTACCACACCAGGCAGGCAGATGCCGAGTGCGCTAGTAAAGAAGAAAAACAAAACAAAACCCGAAGAAACACCACCCGACCAACCCGAAAACGCTCATCTCACGCAGCGGGGCGCTCGGGAC
>NW_008824233.1:1751965-1780591 GCF_000699105.1 Pygoscelis adeliae | reverse complement strand
GTGTTTTTTTTTTTTTCCCCCGTTTTAAAGAAAGTATGATTATTTTTTTCTTCTCAAAAAAAAGAAAAAAAAAAGAGCAAGCCCCTTCTACAACAGTGCTGAGGGGAAGTTTAACTCGAATCCTCTTGTCAAACCTACCGCTGTTCGTGCAGGTTTAGGATCTGACCGATTTCTGAATCGTTTTAAGGGTAGCGCACAGTGGTGGAAATTCCATAAGGTCAGTTATATTTTCTTAAGACAATTTGGGGTTAAAATCTTGAAGGACTGCCGAGTAATGCGTTTGCAGCCTCACTGCTTTTCTTTATTGAATTTTCTAACCCCATCTTAAGCAGAGTTAGGCCCCCTGTATTTTTCACCGACACTCTGCATCCTTCACTCTGGAGATGGGGCTACTCCATTACTGCGGGTTAGGGAGTTACCACTCCCTGACTGAACTGCATTAGCTGACTTCTAGCCTTCACAAATGGGAAATAAAATTAATAAATGTTACACGTGCCCTCTTGATCTAGCTAATTTACTTCACAATTGCATGGTGATTGTTAGCCCACCTAATGGCTGATAATTCAATATACCAGATTAACTCCGTCACTGGCAGTTGTCTGTCCAAACCTTTCTTTCTGTGACTCACTCAAGACAGAAACTTAACAGAAAAAAGCTAAAGTCATCTGAATGTTCCTTTTCCAAACATCAGCAGAATTTACAGCCCTTGATTCATGAATATTGTTGTTTACTGCTTTCTCCTCTTTTTTCTCCCTTTTATTCTCATGACACACTCTGAAGGAACACCCTAAATTTTAATGTCTTCTAAACTAAAAAGCAGTGCAAGGTCCCAGGCCCCACGAGCTAGACTTCCAGTAGGACAGAGGACTTGTTGACACGAGGGCTTACTCTGCGTGAGGTTATTAATCCACGGAATAGAGAGTCCATCTGAAATCCTGCTGCCCTCTCAATATTCTGCACAAAGGGGTTTTCTCCCATATCAAGCTTCTCAGCTGCATGGATATCCTGATACAGTCTTGTTTTGGGACCTCTCTATTAGGAAGGATTTTTCCTACAACATGCTATGAGGTATGGGGTGGAAGCCAGCCAAAAGTGACTGAAATTCTTGGATGCAAGTTCAAACTCACAACTGTGCATGGTTCCCCTCCTACCATTCCTTCTGACGAGCTGGCACTGTTTTTAAGTTATCACTGGCCAACATGGACAGAAGAGTGTTACATACTGCTTGTCCTCATAAGCACTTGGATGCTCACAGAGATGTGCTAGACATCTCACAGCTGAGGGCTTCAGCACTGCAGCTCAGCAGCTGTAGTACCGAGCGGTTCTGGCAGGAATATTAACAGATTTGATCTTTTTTGGTGATACTTTTCAGTTTTTTGCTCTTGAGCTGTCATTGCAGCGTGAAGTGGGCATGATGTCTTAGCCATTCTTTTAGCAATACATCTTAAGACACTGCTGAGTGTGCTTCTGGCCAAGATTTCTGCCTGGCCCCCAGTACCTCACAAAACAAACTGTAGTAACGTAAGTGTTCCATTCTCACAGAGTGCTACCACAAATGCATAATTGTGGCTGTTTACAACATCTGAGGTCACATCTAATGTGCACCATCCCAGAACTGAACAGGTAAATGAGTAGTTAATCCAGACAAAAAATTAGGGGGGAGGGAAACTGGTGGGCTACCGCACTGTATGCAAAACAGAGGCACATTCAGACAACTGCTAGTCTGTACCATGAACTAAGGCAACACCTGTGCTGCTGCTGCTGTTATGCAAGGCAGGGACTGAACCCTAGTTCCCAGACATATGTACTGACTTGTGTCCATATATTCAGTAAAGAATAGACATTGAAGCAAACTGTCCTCTGTTCCATGCCTGGGAATGTTTGCCAAGGAGACTACTTAACCTCATTTCAGACTGTTGCCCCAAACCAACTATATTCCAGGTGAAGGATTCAAGACTCTAGGATGTAGACCAACGCTACAGATCACAGAATGGCTGAGGTTGGAAGGCACCTCTGGAGGTCATCTGGTCCAGCCCCCCTGCTCAGGCAGGGCCACCTACAGCAGGCTGCCCAGGACCACGTCCAGATGGCTTTTGAATATCTCCAAGGATGGAGACTCCACAACCTCTCTGGCCGACCTCTGCCAGTGCTCGGTCACCCTCACGGTGAAAAAGTGTTTCCTGCTGTTCAGAGGGGGCCTCCCGTGTTTCAGTTTGTGCCCATTGCCTCTGGTTGTGGCACTGGGCACCACTGAAAAGAGCTTGGCTCCATCCCCTCTGCACCCTCCCTGCAGGTATTCGTACACATGGAGCAATTCTTCCCGAGCCTTTTCTTCTCTAGGCTGAACAGTTCCAGCTCTCTCAGCCTTTCCCCGTAGGAGAGATGCTCCAGTCCCTTAATCATCTTAGTGGTCCTTCACTGGACTCTTCCCCCACAGCTCCACATCTCTCTTGTACTGGGGAACCCAGAACTGGACCCTGCACTCCAGGTGTGGCCTCACCAGTGCTGAGCAGAGGGCAAGGATCACCTCCTTTGACCTGCTGGCAGCACTCCTCCTAAGGCAGCCCAGGATGCCGTTAGCCCTCCCTGCAAGGGCACATTGTTGACTTGGGTTCAACTTGGTGCCCACCAGGACCCCCAGGTCCTTTACTGCAAAGCTGCTTTCCAGCCGGTCGGCCCCCAGCGTGTCCTGGTGCCGGGGGTTGTTCCTCCCCAGGGGCAGGGCTCTGCACTTCCCCTTGCTGAACTGCATGAGGTTCCTGTTGGCCCATTTCTCCAGCCTGTCAAGGTCCCTCTACAGACATACCACATGCGTTCAAATTTGAATTCCCTGATTTCCCATTAATGGTTGCCTTCAGTTTACATGAACACAGGTCACTTCAGCGTGAATTAACTAAACTTGGGAAAAATAAAATGCTTGTACACACAAGCCTTTACTGTCCTACCAAAACATGTAACTTAGGCACTGAAATGCCATTCAGTATCCGGCGTTGAATCCTTACAGTTTGAATGTCTGTCCGGTTTCTGATAAATTGGTTATTTTCAAGCTAATTACTTTGAAAATTGTATCTTAATGAATTCCTATCTATATAAATTGTGTTCTGACAGCACTGCTGACTACTTATGCCCTTATATATACACATAGCTGTGTGTGCACACTTACACACAAGCTGGTAATTCCAATTACGCTCTTTCTCTCAGAATACTACAGTGAAAAAAGATGAAAAAATGTGTTTAAGAACTTCCAGCAACAGTTCCATCTCAGTTCAGCTTGGCTTTTTGTTCATCTCCTATCTGCAGCATGTTTAAACATGTTTTCTTGCAACAAAGATAGGCTTAAAAAAGAGGTAGCCTACCTTCCCTGGTGATAGCCTCAGCTTTTAGCCTTTCTTACAGCTGGCCTCTACACATGAATGCTCTCTTTCTCATTCATGTTTTTCTTCAAATTCAGGTCTCCACACAGTGCTTCCTCCTTTTGCATAATCAGCAATCTTTCTATCTTTCTCAAATGAACCGAATCCTGTCTTCTCTTGTGGTCTTACCTCTTTCAGGCTGTTACTGCAAGAAATAGTTCTAACCATTGCATGGTTCTAAGTTGGCAAATGAACTCTTGGTCCTTCCATCCTGCTGAAATCTCTGTAAAATATAGGCATTTTAGTTCCGGTGGTTATTACTACAGCTCCCACCACAATTTGTATCTATAAGATGGACAGATTAATTACTTTGGGCATCATTCCATAAGCCAGGGAAAAGGTCTTGGTTGGAGAGTTACATGTAACAACAAGAGTTTTCAATTAATAAAGAAATACTTTATCTAGTCCTGCCATTTCAAAGATCAGATACATCTTTTAACCAAACACTAATTATTATTTGTATCATTTTTGTTGATATTTTCTTGCAGGGAGCCATTACAGTGACCTAGGTGTTTGAAAACAAGGAGCATCTAGGCAATTGCCCGCTATTAGTCATTTCATTGTTACTTTTTTGAAGCTATTACAAGTACTACTAGCCAAAGGCAAAGTTACTGTAGATTCACAATGCTCTTTGGATTAATCAGAAACTAGATTTTAAAACAAATCTAATAAATACACAATATTAACAATGCTTAATATATTTATCTTTTAAATATTATGCAAATATTAATTAATGAGTCCTTAAAGGGTATTTTTGTCATGTGTATTGATATTAGCATTGCTCTCCACATACTTGACAGAATATTACTCCATGAAATTGCCAAAGATCAGGGCAGTAGCTCAGTGAAGGTTATGATTAGAAGTCAGAGGTTCTTGACTCAGGGCTGAGTTCAGACTATGAGACCATACCACACTGTACTAGAACAGACATGGTCTGAAGCCAGTGAATGCTGTTCCATGGTAAAATGCAAAGAGCTAATTTCTCCCCTTAGTTAAACTGGAAAAGGCTTTCTTTACAAGTTTCATCTATGTAATGAAGAGAAAAATGTGGCCTAAGATTTAAGAAACACGTGGTCAAAAAAGTAATCAACTAGAAGGCTATGTCAGAGAAGAAAAAAAAAACCCAACACTGTTCAAGTTTATAATTGTACTACATTTTTTCCATGCTATTACATTAGCCTTAATTTGTGACGTATTTAAAGATTATTCTGTAGCAAACAATATGGGAAACCAGCCACGCTTATGCATTTTCTCTAGAAAGTCGCTAACTTTCAGATGGAAAATACATTTATTGTTTCCTTTCAGTAGTTTCTATTTCATTTTCAATACCTTGTCCTAAAAAATCCTACTATCTGCAAACATTGTAGTAGTATCTTTCAAACCAGTGGAAGGCAAGTTGCTAATTACATGCCGTGGGTGATGACTACTTGGCAGCAGAAAGGCATTTTTATCTCTAGGCTTAGAATAAACTATTGTTATAAATATGTTTTGTTCCATTTTAATCAGGGTATCGAGACAATTGTCATCTTTGTACAATGATCAAATGGCCAGCTTTGGAATTCAAGAAGCTCAAAAAATCATTAGGTATTTCTGTTCTAAGCCGCAAAACCATCATTTACTGCTCAAGTCACATGCCACGTGAAGTGTAAGACAGATTCGTTAATGAGGAGGACTGAGTATTTCCTGTCACAATTCACCAGGAAATTTGCTTATGAAAAGAAAGAAAAGACTCTTCCTTCCCATTATATCAGGTTCATAGGTTTCAAGTTAATAACTATGCAAAAAAATAGCAGCATAGATTCAGAATGTATTAATTTTAGTTAGCTGTTTTGAATGTATGTCAATTTGAGTGAAAGCTCCTTAGTAATATTGAAATTGGTTACAGGAAAGTGATAATGGGGACGGAAGAGAATTAAAAAGAAACCAAGCTGCTATAAGCACAATCAACACTCTAAAGCGTGTTTGCCCTCTTTAAGAAAGTAATATGTAATTAAAATGTCTGTTAAAAATCAATTTTAGGGTACTTAATAAAATAGGGCATACTCTGGGCTAAGAAGAACTTGCATTATGATCCTAAAACCAACTCATTTTTCCCATCAATAACAAGGGAAAAGTTCTAAAAAAATCTTGTAATTTGCAAAGGGGAAAAAAATTAAATTGCTATACCCAGCTCTTCAGTCCAGCAATAATCCAAACTCTTCCCAAAGCAGAATGTCATTTACAGTCAGCTGGAAAAATCATCATAATTTCATCTTTCCTTTCCCTCAGCAAAACTAAGTCTGGAGAACAAGGGTAATTTAGCTAATTTTTTTTAAAGAAAAGAAGCATCTGCCTTCAACTTCCTCATGCCCTTCCCTTTTTTCTATACAAATAAATTCCTCCTGCCTTCTCTGCTCCTTGAACATGCAGCACCTAAAGCACAGCCTAGCTTCCCTGCGCCCTTGGAGGCAGCAAACAAAGAGCAATAAACAGAGGAGTTCGCACAGGAGTGGGAAGTTATTCAGAATGCAGGGTAACGCACTGCAGGATCAATGACATGAATGTCCGCTCTAAACTGGGAGCTCATCAGTTGGAAATCACTGAGGTGAGAAAGGACGTGGGTACTAGTCAAAATTAGAGAATGTCTGTCAGCTGCTAAAGCTATGTGTCTAGAAAATACCGCAAGCAGTGCTTGCAGAGGAAAAGAAGAGGTGGAAATATTGGAAGTGTTGATGCTATTGCGTAAGGCTGTGGTAAGTCCTCACCTGGAACACTGTTTAAAGTTCGGGGAAAGTGATTCAAAGTGGGAGAGGTGGAGAGTGGGAAGAGCTGTTACCGTGATCAGGGGAATATGCAGCCTGTTGTACAACAGGCAAGGTGAAGGCTGAGAGGTGATGTAGCTGCCACACGCGAGGGGGAGAGATAAATACACAATGGTAGCTAACAAGTATTTAAGACAAAAGAGACTTTTGGCATAAAAATGATTGGGTAAAAACTGTGCACCTAGTTAGGCTGGAAATTAGAAGACGCTTTTAAATCATCACAGACTCATTCTGTGAACAGCGAGGCAAAAAGCATAGCTAACTTTAAGATGGAGCTTGAGCGACTACAGGACGCTATTCATCAGAGTGCTAGATTGACTTGATGACTTAAGAGGATCTTATCGATCAGTGACCCTATATTTTTTATTGTGCTGGGATCAACAACAACGAGAACTCTGACAATAAATCCACATCGTTGACGTTTAAAGTTGCTATCAGCCGATACAGCTGCGGGGTTTTGTTTGTCACATTGATTGTTTCAGGCTGTCTGTAGGCACTAGCAAAGAAAAGCACCTGCATTCTGTTCACACGAATATGAACATCACCTTCCAAGTCATAATTTGTTAATGAAAGCTTGTATTTTGGAACACAAGATGTTAGCCTCCAGGGAAATGTATCAGGTTGTCATCTGTCCCAGAAGTCAACAGGTAAAGAAAAAAACGAGGGAAAAATTGTTTTTTTCCCCTGTTAGAATTAATTTGAATACCTTATTTTTCTGCGTATTAATATCTCAGTTCGCCCCAAATATGAAATGGATTAAAATATCAGACATGCTGGTAGAACTCTTATTTTTGTCATATATTATTTTGATTTAATCATAACGACTTATGCCAATAGGTTGCCCATATGTAATCATGCACCATGCGCAGAGATCTTAATTACCCTGTTCATCAAGTAAGGATATTCATGATAGTACATATTATCCAGGGTATTATCCTATGTGATGTGATAATATGTGATGCCACATGAATACCATATGGGAGAGGGATTTAAAAAAGGTTACAGGCTAATAAGAGTATTTTATTCCACTCAGAAAACTCAAGAGAACCAGTTCTTTTCAAAGATCCAGAGACTGTAATTACATGCAAAAAGTTAAGTCACCTTAAAGGTAAATGCTAACCCAGAAAGACTGAAGATTAAAATTAAAAGCTGAAATTTCTTATTGTTATTAGTGCCCCATGGCGCTAGATATTGTGCAAATATATGAAAAAGGCAGCTCCCATCACAAGGAGTTTAATTCTACCTTTCAGCTTGTGTTGTTCTAGAGAAGAAATTGTAGTAGGTATAAGCTAGCAGCTGGTGGTCATATAATAGCAGGGAATTATAATGCTTTTTAATGCCATGAATTTTGTATGTAATTCCCTGTGAAATTTACTAGGAGCTGTGCCTAAAAAATGATGCTTCAGCATAGCCTCAAATGTCAGACTTACCTTTTCATTTTATTTACCCAATATGTGTCACACCCCTTGTGCATCGTGCCTTCTCCTAGGTCACCGGACAGGGCACAGAAGGAGCTAGAGAACTAAGCTGACTTACACAAGATCTGGATACGGCGCTCTGCCCATTATTTGCCTGTGAAGCCTCATGCGCATTTGAGATTATACAGATATGTTAACAGTAAGTGATGCTTCTATCATCCTTCAATTCAGCAGGGGGAGCACAACTGGTATCTCTGTTGCATGACAACACTACTGCGATTCTGTAATACTATGTTGTGACTTCCAACATGATTTGTAATCATCTGGATCGTATTTAAAGTCTTGATCCTGCAAAAGAATCAAGTATACACTTGACTGTACACATAGGAGTAGCCTCTGTAGCAGTAAGGCCTGGTAATCTCTGTGTGACTTCAGATCCAGAGGGCTGGACTCAGTTATGGCATCCCCCTGCTTCCCTCCTCTCTTGCATTGTCTCAGTCTTACGCTCCTGGGCAAGGAATCAACATAATTTGCAGTACTGCAACGACGATACAAATATTTCTCGCACTCTAGTAAGAGAATTAATTACGGGTTGAGTCAGGGGGCGAATGTCTCTTCCCATGGCTCTAGCGGGCTGAAGCACGTTCACGGTAGCATGCTGCATCCCCTGCCTGTGCTTGAGTGCAGGCTGGGCTTTGATGACGTGCTGCTGTGGGGCTGGGTTGCTCTGCATGACCCATCAACACAGCAGGGTGGAAAGGGCTGTGACTACACAGGAGACAGTCTATCCCTTCCAGAAAACAAATGAATCACTATCGAATAAAGAACAAAATCAAACAAAAAAAGCAAACTACTTACAAACCTTGTATTTCCTAAAGTATTATTCTCCCACCACAGTGAAAGCCCTGATTAATTCTCAGAGCCTCTTCTCTTCAAGAGGCACTTCAGGAGGGCTAAATTGCCAAAGATGGGCCTGTGCTGCTGCAGTGTGATCACAAGGAGCACATGCATTTCCCTGTGCGCTAGGCAGAGCCATTTGCAACTGGTGTGAGTAGGGCAGAGCTCAGCTATGAACCGCATGTGAGGTAGCCGCCGTGTGCTCCTACCAGTGAAGGGGACATCAGCAAAGCAGCTACATCCTCGTCTCTCAGAATCTCTCTGCCTCTTTGAGGAATTGTTCCTTCTCCCTTTTATTCCTCTTCTACCAGCACGCTGTCCCTGTGGTTTGCAGCTAAGAGTTTCCTATTCAACGGGGCTGCAAATAGGTAACAATCTTAGAAAGTAGGGGGAGAATTCCCTTTTCCCCCATTTCTTTCCTTTTCCTGCCTTTCTTTTCGCTTTTCTCATTCTTTTCCCCTTCCCCTTCCATTCCCCACTTCTCCTCTCTCTTCTTCTTTTTTTTCCCTCTTTTTCTTTCCCCAGAAAAGCCAGACATAAGATGTACATGTTTAAAACAAAACCACACACGTTATACAGAACTACAATAATACTGATCTCAGCAAAGCTATTATTAGATGAAAAAAGGATAAAATTTACCCTATAGTAGCAATGCTCTAAAAAAATGCAGAGAAGCATTGTCAACATTTATAAGACAATTTACACAAATGTAAATTTAGCATGTTAGTCCCTGTTAAAATATCTAAGCCATCTGACTAGCAATCCTTGGCTTCAGAGGCTGTCAGTGATACTGCACCGAGATAAATCTCACCATGGCGACTGACCTTCTCTCCCTCTCTCCTCCCTTTCATTTACTGTCCATATAAGTCAGATATAGAAGTTTTACAATTTTAATAGTATCAATTTAACATCCTCCAACTGAAATGTAGCCTACAGAGGCTACAGGGCTTAAGTCGTAATTTTACAATGTAAGAAACAGATACAGTAGAACCACTGGAAGTGTTTGCAATTGTGCATCTCTAGGGTTGTGATACAATAATCTTAGGCAGAAGTTAAGGGAATTGCCTTCACTGTGATATTGGAGGCTGATACTGATCATCTCTGCTTATCACTCTGTTCAATGGGTGGGCTTAATCCCCTTCTGATTCAAAGTCAAATGAGCTCCAGTCTTAAAAACACAGTGGCTTGCTGTGGTCACAGATGCCGAAAAAGCTTGAAGGTTTCCTGAATCTAACTATTCAGTCTATTGGTCTCCCGCATGCCTCAGATGAGTAATATGATAACATTTACCCTATGAACTTTTTCCCCTGATCTAGTACCCAACTGGAGTACAGGGGCAAAATACCTAACTGCTTTTAAGATGGACCTGTCTATTAAATGCCATAAGGCACGTGGGAAAGCTGGGGCATACTGAGTTTAAATAAAAGGCCCAAGCTCATGACGAGTGAGCACCAGAGCCAGCGGAAAAACTAAAGAGCTCTGATTCCTACTGAGGAGCTTCCATCTCAGTACGTTTTTGTGTAAGGTATTATTCACTGAGGGGCACTATCCCCTACCAGGCCCTCAATTAGTACAGGGCATTGTTTTTAAATTATTTGGCCAGAAATAGTATTTTTGCTCTTCCAGACGATATTTGCCCTTTGAAGCTTGCTCCTGACTGCAGATTGGCAGAGGTGCATGTTTTGCCTGTAGCACAGGAGCATTCTCTTCTTTCTTTATCTTAACACTGCAATATTTCTTCTCTTTGACATAAACGGTGTCCAAAGTACTCTACTCCCATCCACGTACAGTACAAACAGAACAAACAAGGAATGATTTATGCACACCTGACTGTGCTCTATATCTTATTAGATGAAGATGAATTACTGTGCTGGACAGGGACACATTCTTCTGAAAAATCCATCTTTGCAGATTTCTGGTGCTCAGTCTCATGTCTTCTGCAAATGTATTTTAGCATGCTATCGCCATTTTCCACTTGGTGATATCTGCTGTACCATGCACAGTATACGTGGCCCTGAAGGAGTACTGAAGCAGGTTCCCTTGCTAGCAGACTGCCATAGCTGCAAGATACAGCTCCTGTTATATCGCTTACTCACAAATGATTCTGCTCGTGTTCTACGACAGATGTCATTTCCCAATTTCTGCCAGATGTTGATGATGTTATTTAAGCAAAAGAATTAATCCTCTCCCTCTTTCCTTCCATCATCATATTGTATACGCTATGCTCTCTGCCTTCGTAGTCACTTCTGAGAGACAAGTCCATCAATTTCTATACAGAGCAAGAATTTAACTTTGCTGATATTTGACGGAAAGCCTAGGATTTGCATCTTGTGAGAAGTCATATGCACAGCTATAATATATAATTGATGCTTTTTTCTAGAGAAAATCTGTATTTGAAAAAGCACAAACTGTTGGTATGTGTTCACTTAGCATCAGAAAAGGCCCGATACAGTTTGTACTTAAGTCATTGGACAGGTATATTAGCTATTGCTCAAACCAACAAAGCAGTAAATTAACAGACAAGCTAATTTTTCCCCTTCTCCTTTCATTTTCTTCAGCTTTCAATATGAAGTGATCAAACTCAAATTTAATTTGTCTCCTCTCACAGTATCTTACTCTCTACCCATGTAAACACTGAATAAAACAGATTCAAGCTCCTTCTTCTAAAGGTAACATAGTGACAGCATTCGTATGAGACAAGCTGCATCACAGTTTTTAATGAATCAGTCTTTACATAAGCATTTCTAGAATTCTTCTTCTAGAACTGGTAGACTAATGAAGAATGTCCCCTACCTCCTAGTTCTCAGAACGGCATATTAAAATACTTTTCAATAGTTTTGAAATTTCCATGAATATTTTCTAATGAGATTTAACTGTTGTTACTGTGTGAATATACATATCCGTATGAGAAACACTTACCCAGGCATTCTCCATCTACTCACAAGACTCACATTTAAGAGTCAGGAACTGAGGAGAAAAGCAAATGAGAGATTCAGTGATGGTCCAGGAATAAAGCAAAGAGATTGGAAAGCCAGAGGAGGAACAGCCAGAAGCAGTACTTGCATTACGGAAAGGTATACTGGCTTGCACGGATTGCACTCCCCAAAATGGAGTGACTCATCGTACTCAGATTGAAGGCAGGGAAATACCTTGGTCAAGCCCAAGAACCTGCATCCACAGCAGCCGTGTATATGATATAAACAGTGCCACAGACAGACGGTGGATCAACGGTGTGACACAAAGCTGTATTTGCGAACAGCGCTAGGAAAGGACAAAAGGACGCACTGCAGTCCGGCAAGGCAGGCAAAACCAGCTACCTGCCTGGCGTTTTAAAGTTTCTTTCAAAAAACAGCTGTCTGTGCACAGCAAAACTCCAAGCAGACAGTACGTGGATACTGTCCTAGCATTGTACCGTGTTAGCATTAATCGTTATGAAAGACATTTAAAAGACAGTGTTGGACTGCTAAGCAGTCCAGTGGTGACCAGTGCTTTACGGTTCGTTTGGAGACTAACGCATCTGCCTACCTGTGAAATGGATCGGCTGAGGCTACTGAAGAATTTCTCTACACCAAATGGAAAAATGTTTTTGTAAAGTTTTTTACATGTCTATGTTCTTCTTTTAGTCAGTCTTCTATATTTTTTAAACTTACACATTGATGGTGAAAGGTAAGATTCTCAACAAATGAACTTTTCTGATTTCTCGCTTCTTACTTGCTGGGACAATGGAGAGGCAAACCTGTACACCTTCATTTGCAACAGGCAATACTCGGTGACTTCAGGGTCATAGCTAGTAGCGAGTGGGTAGGTACCTGTTCATTCACTGTCTGTCCCAGACAAAACTAGCTGTGGTGGTGCTGGTTACTTTCCCTGCCAAAGGCATCCACTGGGAACTGAACTGAGAACTCTCACTTCACAAAAGCCACTGAATAGCAATTAAGAGAGGTTTATTATGAATTCCTTCCACATACAAAGCTACCACTGACTTAAGAGGATTTTTTGTGTGCCAGGAAATGTAGGACCAGGTCTCAGATAGCTGTGATTTCGAACTGGTGTGGACACAAGCCACCTTGAAATATCAGCTCTAGAAGCAAAACAGTTCTATGAGCATAACGATGCCCTTGAGACACCCAGTTATATAGGTCTTTGCTTTAAAAATAATGAATCACATCCTTTTTCCCACCCCTTTAAATCAAAAGAATAATATTTTTCCATATCATCAGGAGGCTGCATTCTCAACACGATCTAATGAGTGTGATGACAAGTCCTGTATTCTTCGAAGTTATATGACTATTGCACAGAAAATGTCCCCCTATTTTGCAGTAGACATTCCCTAGTGCAACATTTTTTTCTTTCAGCCTTGATTGAATTTTGAAGCATTCGCTTGTTCATGTTGTTGTTTGTGTAAGCTTTCCATTTTTCTTTTTTTTTTTAATTAGATGTACCATTTACAGTACATCTTCTACCAGGTGAAAGAATAGAAGAATAGAAATCCAAGTTTACATAACAGCCGGCAATACAAATTTTTAAATCAAGCCAAGAGTTAGTATAATGTGGTGTTAATTTTCATATGGTAGATAGAATATGAAATATTTTTATATTCCTAGTCATTAACAGAGTACATTAGTTTTATGTTTTGAAATCAGGTAGGTACCAAGAGATTTGTCTTTAAAACTATTTTATGAAACCAAGGAAGGAAAAATCCAGTACTTACTCAGGAGCTGGGAAATTGTCACCATGTTGAACACTCAGTTACTTCTGCATTAAATTGACAGCTTAGGCAGTATTCTTGTAGGAGAACTGGGAGAAGTTAAAACACATTAACCCTCCTGCCACCTCATGCTCAAACGGTTGTGGACAAAATAGATATTTAAATTATAGTGCCTGTTCAGTTTAACTCATTTCTTCAGCTGCTGACCAAAAGCAGCAGGATTTCAGAAGTGATCTCTCCTTTTCTGCTATTCGTAATTATACATTTTCTGAACTGCCACTTGTACTTTTATTGTGTACAAGAGGGAGAAGTGCTCTGACTATTAGCTGGAGTCCTGGGTTTACTGAAACTTTGTGTGAACTTTCCAGTGGGTATCCAGCAACCATTCAACGCCCAGTGTCAATGCAAGAACTCGGCTTTATTCTATGCCCTCTTCCTACTGACTGTGCGTAACAGCAACAGTCTCATATGCGTAGACATGATGGAAAATGTAAAGTAGAAGAAAAAGGACACAAACCAGAAAGGCCTCTGTGCTTGCAATGATGAGTTTTTCAAGTCACAGCATCCAATACTATTTCTTCCTTTCCAAACCAAAACTATTGGCAAGAGTCTTGAAAACTAACATTGAACTAAGATCAAATTGCACATACAACGAACCTTATGGTAATCTGCACGCACACTTTCATTGCTAACTTTCAGTTATGCAATCTGTTATTCAGAATTTATTTCGCTGACTGACTTTAGCTCAAAGCCTTTTTTATCCCACAGCTGCCTGAAGTCTGTCACAATGTTGATCTACCTTTATTTCCTCAGAAAAAATGTAATCTAATAAAACGGTAGAACCCTCTACCATAAAAAATGCACTGTATTTTCCAGAGAAATATCCAGAGTCTCCAAAGTATCAGACACAAATGAAATGGAAGTCTGCGGAGAAAGCTTCACTGTTCTGTTTGTGCAAGAACACCTGTATGGTTTTCTAAAGACACCTGGCAGAATGCTTCTGAAATAACCAGCATGAAAACCTGCTTGGCATTGGCCAACTCCCCGAATGCTACTCTCCCTATAGTGCAAGACATTTCCTTTTGACGCATTAATTGTTTTGAAACTGTCTCATTTTCCCTCTATAACAGGCAACACACAACATTCTCTATTTGGTCTGTGATTCCCAGTGAAATCAATCTACCCACCCACTCTTTGGGCTATCAGGCCAAGATGAATGTCCTAAGGACCTCGACTGTGGAGTAGCTGGACTTTTCTGTTCTGGGAGACGGGTCCCGCTTCCTGGAAAACATCCTCAAATCCTTCCTCAACTATTTCCATTCCATGACTCATCAGTTAGCCTCTCATGAATGAGATGAAGGACTTCACACTTTTTTCATCAAAAAACACATGACCTTTTCTTTGGTATTATTACAAGACAGCAGCATTACTGGTATAATGTGTCTTTGTTCAAAAATGCCCCTTCTGTGTGCTTCATAGTATGCACTTCTCCAACATTTATAATAGTTACTTGCACCTCGCTTAATGAAAGCTAATAAAACCATCAGGTGCTTCAGGATAATTTTTTCACAAAGTTTCATTTTGCTGTCAGCCACCACTTCCAGACAAAAAGTGAACTCCCCCCCAAAACTCTCAGAACTTTTCTCATTCGTTTTTAGGTTTTGTACTATAGTACGATAGTGCACTTTAGCGCACTATAAAAGACTACCTAGTGTTTCAAGTGGCTGAAAAACATCTACTAAGCCTTATCCAAATATTCTTGCATAATTAAACCTTTCCTGTACTCCAGTCAGTCCATGAGACTGAAGTTTAGTCTTTAAGGGTCATTTTCAGTATCTCCTCTGGCAGGAGAAATCCAGGAAGAGACATCTGATATCCTGTATCAGAAATAGTGTGGCCAGCAGGAGCAGGGAAGTGATCGTGCCCCTGTACTCGGCACTGGTGAGGCCGCACCTCGAATACTGTGTTCAGTTTTGGGCCCCTCACTACAAGAAGGACATTGAGGTGCTGGAGCGTGTCCGAAGAAGGGCAACGAGGCTGGTGAAGGGTCTGGAGAACAAGTCTTATGAGGAGCGGCTGAGGGAGCTGGGGTTGTTTAGCCTGGAGAAAAGGAGGCTCAGGGGAGACCTCATTGCTCTCTACAACTCCCTGAAAGGAGGTTGTAGCGAGGTGGGTGTCGGTCTCTTCTCCCAAGTAACTGGTGAAAGGACAAGAGGAAATGGCCTCAAGTTGTGCCAGGGGAGGTTTAGATTGGATGTGAGGAAAAATGTCTTTACTGAAAGAGTGGTTAAACATTGGAACAGGCTGCCCAGGGAAGTGGTGGAGTCCCCATCCCTGGAGATATTTAAAAGATGGGTAGATGAGGCGCTTAGGGACATGGTTTAGTGGGCATGGTGGTGTTTGGTTGATGGTTGGACTCGATGATCTTGGAGGTCTCTTCCAACCTTAATGATTCTATGATTTTTGGAGAATGAGCAGAGCCTACATCCATGTTGCTGCTGAATTTTTCTACCTCTATGAGAAAGTACTGTTTTCCTTTGTGGGATTTCCAAGTAGTAGGATATATTACTACATTTTCTATTCCTCTTTTAAATGAAGGCAATAAGACTCAAAAATATGAAGCTTGGCCACAGATGTAAAGCGTCATAAAGCGAGAAGAGTAAGCAAAGTTCAGAATAGCAGGGATCCAGTGATACTGGATCTGTTCAGTGAAACTGGACTGTACTACTGGGATGGGCTCGGTGAAGGCATTTAAGTGGGTAATCTAAAAGTTATTAAATGGGGGAATCCATAATGACCCTTGAGAGTTCTAAGAGCTAGAAGAAAAATGCGCTGGATGGGAATGTTGCTACAGTTCTCTTTTAGTCTACCACATTTGGCCCACCAATAAGGTTAACAACCTTTGCTGCCTTTTCCTCCAGTTCTTTGGCACACAAATTACCTCTTCTGAGCCATACCTGTATATGAATAGAGTCCAAGGGAATTTAAGAGAACAGTAAAGGATCTAACATGCATATCCTTGCATTTAAGTCATTACCTCTACCAGATGGGTAGAAACCATGCTGACCTAGCAGATATTGCACATCTGCACCACTCCCTACTGATGGGCCAAATCAGACTTCACATAAAAGCAGTAAAAAAAGCAAAACTAGAATGCCCAAAGCAAACCATAGCATCTCTCTGGAGCATCTGGAGCATCTCTCCTATGAGGAAAGGCTGAGAGAGCTGGGACTGTTCAGCCTAGAGAAGAAAAGGCTCGGGAAGGATTGCTCCATGTGTACAAATACCTGCAGGGAGGGTGCAGAGGGGATGGAGCCAAGCTTTTTTCAGTGGTGCCCAGTGCCACAACCAGAGGCAATGGGCACAAACTGAAACACGGGAGGCCCCCTCTGAACAGCAGGAAATGCTTTTGCACCGTGAGGGTGACCGAGCACTGGCAGAGGTCGGCCAGAGAGGTTGTGGAGTCTCCATCCTTGGAGATATTCAGAAGCCATCTGGACGTGGTCCTGGGCAGCCTGCTGTAGGTGGCCCTGCCTGAGCAGGGGGGCTGGACCAGATGACCTCCAGAGGTGCCTTCCAACCTCAGCCATTCTATGATTCTGTGAAACCAAAGGATTTTACTCTACACTTGCTGCTGCTGTGAGGGCATTCTGTCACAAACGTCTTGAACTCAATTTTTGTAGATTCTCAAAAGTCATTGGTGAGATAACTGTTTGACTTGCTTGACTTCCTTGAGAACAAATCAGTTCTCTTCATATACGCTTTACCTTTTCTTATATTATTATCTTGCTCCTATAGACCTTATTCAATGAGGCAAAACCTTCACTGATTTTAATGACAACATTGCTGTAATAATTACTGCAGGGTTCAGCCCTAGAAAATCATCAAACTTTTCTTTTTCTAATTGTGTTTTTAGAGACAAATTACCTATGGTGCTTCCTGCAGTTTATTTACGCTTGAGAGTGCAGGAATACACAACTTACAGGTCTTTGCTGCAAAGCCATTCACCCTGCTGATAGTTGATATGATTAAAACCCAAAACCTAGTGTTTCTAACTCATACTTGAATTGAGACTGGTGCTATGTGAGCAGTCATACAGCCTCTCTGCTCTCAGGTATGACTGGGTGGGCTTCTGTTGTGCCAACTTGACAGCTCTAGCCAACCCTGGCAGGTTCTGAGTTTTATGAGGTGCTTTGCTTTAAAAGCAGTCTGAGGTGCTGAGGCCCAAATAAGTACAAAATATGTTACCATCAGATATACAAACAAATTCTCTGAGGCACAGTGGATGTTCTCACGAGAATGTTCTGCTCAGCTTCGTTCAGTCTTCTTGGTCTGTAACTTTTGGACTATGCTGGAACTGGAAACAATTCAAAAGCTGGGAAAAAAAAATCTCATTTCAGAGAAGCTTGCAGTCATTTTCAAAGAAAATTCAATTAGTTTTCTATCCTTGTGACCAAAAAGCATGTCTTTTTCTTTTGTCAAACCTGAAAGAATTATGGAACTTAGGCACAAGTATATGTCGTGATGCTAATGAAGCTTTTCCTTAGTTTCAATTCACTGTATGCAGACGCAATCAGACTGAATTACATTCAGGAAAAAAAAAAAAAAAGAAAAAAGAAAAAACCAAACCCAACCCCAAATCCTATTTGCTCCTACTTTTGAAGAATATAAGAGAAAATTTCGGTGAATCTAATTTGTTTTATTCCTATCTTGACTATTTTTATTTCAATTTTCTGATAAAAATGAAGAGATTTATTGTTCTTCTCTTGACCTCCATTATTTACATAACTTGAAGTTGATCACTCTTTTCTTCTGATTGATACCTGACCTATACTCAAGAAGAGCAGCCTGAAGAACAGTCCACTTCAAAAAATGAGTTGAAATTGCTACAAAGTAGGTCTTGTTATAATGAATAGTTAAGAGAGTCTCCGTTCTTGTTCATGGAGCTATATATCTCTGGAAAAATAATTTATTTCATGTCATTCTTTTGAGGGAAAATCTGTGGAAATAGTATACGTGGGAATGCAGCTGTGAAATAACACCTGCTTTCTCTAAGCAAGTTTAAGATAACTAACTGAAGGTCAAAAAGCTATTTTCTCTTGTTTTTATTTTTAATATAGACACAGGGATGTGCACTGCACTTAAGATATGAACCAGACGACAGGTATAACTTTGATTCTTAGATATACAATTCAGAGTTAAGGTCAATACAGAAAGCTTTAGGAAATACCAACTTTATTTTTGTTCAGTATCCAGGTACTTTCATGCCACACAGAATTTAAATCGGTTCTTATATTCATGTGATAAGTATGTTCACGGTGATATTTCCTTTATTGCACAGTATAAAATTCTACCTTTCCAACTTGTTAGCATGTTGGGATGGGTTCTCTCTCTGAGCGAGTGGAGATGGTGTCTCTAAATTGCTCTGGATGTGTAAAGAGGGAAGAAGAGAGAGGAATACAATCTGCAAACTTCATTAGGGTGATAAATGTGAAAGGGTGGTGATTTATGCAAATGGTCAGGGTTGTGGGTTTTTTACGCAAAGTAGCAAGTTCCTTCTACAGGCTGCAAGAACAAGGCACAGACTGAGGATTTAGCAGAAAACCAGAAGAACAGAACACGTGACCATTCAAATGAAGACATGTGGATGCCTTAATTGTTTTGCCTTACCCCTATTGAACATGCTAGCAAACCTTTAAGTAACAAGTTCATGAAATGCTTGTGCTTAAACTCATAACAAGGTTAGAGTTAACAAAAAAATCTTGGTGTAGAAATATTTGAACACTTTATCCTAATATTTATTGCAAAATTATTTCCTGTAAGCCCTTGACATTGAACGCCTTCATTTTCTTAACTGCTGGACAAACACAAAACAAAACTAACTGTGTCTACTGAAGAATGCAAATATCAGGGAAGAGATGAATACAGACACACCAAGGACACACAAAGAAACCTGCCTGAAGTAATTTTAATGCTTTCAAGCAGTGCAGGCAAAATTAAGGACAAAATAACTGAAGAGGATGAGGTAGGAGGATCACAAAACTTGAAGGACTAATTAAGGAAGCTAAGGTGAAGATCAGTGGGGTTTTGAAGAGCAACGAGAAGCTGGACAGAATTTATGAATACGGACAGGATCTCAAGATCGCTTTCCTTCCTCACTAAACCAGTCAGATTTTGAAGCATCTCTGTTCCTGGGATCCTCTCCACATTCCCATTCCTCCCTCCATGCAGCAATCTGTAACAGAGCTTCCCTGCCCCATCCTCTCCTCCCAGCAACGGCTGTATTCTTGCCTCTGTATTGCTTTGTTTGTGGCTGCGGTACGTGGAGAGAGAAACTGCTGAAGGAAGCAGGATGGGGATGTCTGACTGTGCAGAGGAAAAGCAGAGTACGGCTGCTTAGGAAAGAGCTGCTGCTCAAACAGGTAAGTCGCCTGTCTCCTCCAGCACGGGCACAGTGGCTCTTTGCTGCTGCCATTAGCCTGTTGCCCTGAGGCAACTGCTACCTCGCTATACCCAAAGCTGGCCCTAAGTCAGAATCACAACTACAGAAATTAGGATGTGTTACAATAATTTCTAGTGGTTTGTAACAGCATGGGATTCTGTACCAGCTACTATATAGGTAAACAGTAGAGGGAAAAGTCGAGGGAAAAAGAATTTATACTTTCTACACAAGACCTGGCCTTGCAGTCACCTGGTTTTAGTCACTAGTAGTATGTTCACCAGCAGAAATAAGAAACACTCTTTTTGAAGCATCAAGATGAACAGGATATGTTATATTTTAATTTACTCTAGGCATTAGAAGTACTGCATAGTAATTTGAATCCCTTCCAGATATCCTGCAAATAAGACTCTTACCATCGTAAGAATTTCATTTGCAGGAGGCGGAACAACTTATTAGGCCTAACAAATATATTTGAATAAACAATCATTTACACAGGGTGAAAATATACAACTCAATGGAAGAAGCATTTTTTTAATCCACTAAATCCTAACTCTGTTATGCACTGACATTTATCTATAGTATTTCCTTCAATTGTTCTCATTAAAATTGTACTAAAGTTACTTGTAGTCTTGCAATGTGTTAAAATGAGGAAGAAAAAAAAAGTACTTTTGAGAGCAGTTAATTTGGAATTAAATTAGTTTCTTCACAGATCAGAAGATATGTACATAGCAGAATCTTATTGAATTATACCAGCATGCTTCACTATGTAAGAAAGGGCAAATGACAGTGAGGCATTACTCCTCACAGAACTGCAAAGCTATACCCCCAATCAAATCCAATCAAGAAGAGAGAAGAAAAAAGAATATGAAAACAATTCTGTTCTGAAGGGTTGTTTCTCTTTTTTTTAAGGCAGGTAAAAATAGAATGGTTTGGTGTGCCAAAAAATAGTTTTAAACACGGGCCTCATTTGAGTCAGCAGGCATTTTTCCACTGACTTCAGTAAGGGTCTTTCTAACCTAAAAGGTACCGCAGCCCACCTGGGATAAGTCTACTGTGACTTGGTGATGGTGCAGGAGGCCAGAGGAGTCATTGGACTTAGACACTGGCTGTTGTTTGAGGAATAGTGATCTCCACCCTTCTAGGTCCAGCCTGAGAGAATAGGAAAGCATTCCAAGCAAAATACATATACATATGTACTTCAAAGGGGTTAATTTTCCAAACCAGAAGAAAATATGAGAGAAATGTATTGGGAAGAAAATTCATACAGAAAAATATGAATAAAATTTATTTAAAATCAAAACCATACTGTGGAGAAGGAAGAGAATTCCAGGCAACTTCTGGTTCAGTACAGAAATAAAGGTAACAATAAAAATAAAGCCTACTTCTAAATCTAGGGATGGACTAAATAAGGGATAGAGAGACACCAGCACAAATTATAGGTTAAAAAATACAGAAATTTCATATGGGTTGCTAAAGACATAAAGACTCAAATCCCCGATGACCAGAGGCAAATATCTACAGCTGTTAACAGAGATGCAGAAGAGTTAGAATTACTTCATAAATATTTTTTTGGAACTCTGAAAAAACAGGATGGTGCACCTGTGTTGTGTGAAAATAGGTGCTTTCCAGTCTATCAGTTGCAAAGAGGATGCTAAACCACAACCATGGGGGCTAAATGCTTTTTAGTCAGGAGATCTAGATTATTTCTACCCAGAAGCCTAAAATTTTGGCTCAGCTATTTTTTACTGATACAAATTTTTGAATACATCTTGGAATACCAGGGCACAGATAGAACATTAAGGTACCAAAATCTTGTGCCAATATTTTAAAACCTCTGTATGGTACATTCTGCAAATACAGTGAATTTTCACCGTATTTCACCATAGTCTGGTGAAAATCAAATCAGGTAAATTGCCTTCTGGAGAACAGGACGGCTGAGTTGCAGCTGCAAGCCAAAAAAGGATTATGACATTAAGTTGTCTCTCTCAAATACGTGCAGGAGAGAGAAGACCTGGAGTTCAACTTAAGAGGAACTAGCTAGATAGAGAAAAGCTGGAAGTAGCAATGTTCTAAAACAAAAACTGAGGGAGAGAACAAGGAGGGGATTGGGAGCAAAAGAAGAGTCAGAATAGGATATCAGAATCTACAGGTAACAAAAGCAACTAATTAAAACAGGTATGGAGAGACATGATTAGTTTCAGTTTTAATTTAATAAAAGTTTAACAGCTTTTTTTTTTTTTTTTTGCAAATACAGTGAAATGAAAATTGACTGTAGGTCCAATAATCTCTTTGGTTAAAAACATGGGGATAGCCAAAAACACACCTATATTCTTCTGAACTAACTCCGAAGAAAATTAATAGCTTAATTTTAACCTTCATCCCTACTGGAGAAAAGCAAGCGAACACAACGCTGGAGCTAAGGATTCAGCTGGTATAAAAAGTAGACGTGAGTCAGGTCTGCATAAAACTCTCCGTACCCCCAGACACTTCTGGTGGCAGAGGTGCTGCTGAGCTAGACCCAGAACAGCTAGATGGAGAACAAGCAGCCGTTTACCAACAAGTACAGAACTTAACATGGACTAAAGAGCAGCCTGATGAGTTGGACGAACACGCAGCAGTGTGTTGCGAGATGAAACGACTCCGCGGCTGCTGGTGCTGGACCAGCTGGTTCAATGTACAGACAGAACCTAAGCAGAGTAAGAGATTCTGATTCAAGGTGGGAGAAAAGGAGAGAGATAAATGTATGCATCTGGCCCGACATCTGTTTTGGCTCAGCTCTGTGAAAGGAAAAAGATACGTCTTGTAAAGAAATGTCACAAAGAACAACTGATAAATAATGAATAAAGATTCTGCATTGTTTGTTTATAGAATAGCAAGAGCACGCTGCTAGATGCATTTTTGATTATCATTCATTCTTCAAAGCCCTACTGTGATTGCTTTAACCTTGATTTTAAGACAGAAGTAACGGTAATGTGCAAGCATATTGGTACAGCCACAGTATCAAGGAAAGAATGGTGAAAAGTGTATTTATAAAGCAGTAAAATCACATTAAAACTGCTATGCAATAAAAACTACATTGTAGGCAGCATCTGGGAAAAGGGTATTCACAAACCAATAATATCCTATTAAAACTAACGTGCAATAAAAGCATACTGTAGCAGAATTTGTAACAGTTTTCAGACCAAGGCCCTGGAAACGGGTTTTTGACCTTTTCCAGTACTGCTAGCTTCAACTCAGCACTTCAGGTATGGCTCAGGAAGCACCCAGGACGCAGCTTGGTTTAAGAAATGAGGTTTTTTCCTCATTAATCAAACTCACAAATGTGGTCTGTTAACCAATTATGCAGCAAGTAACCTTATTAAAAAGTACTCTGGAATCTAATTGAACTGTCCTGATGGATAAAAGAATGAAAACATGTGTCTGCTTCAAAAACCACAGCCTTGAAATAGCACATGGTCGTATTTTCAAAAATGTTATGCTCCTGCACCCAAACTGCAGTCAGAATAACTGTATTTGAGAATAAATAATGGTTTGGGATATTTTTAGCAGCTAAACACACAAGCAAACTCGTGAATTGACCCAAAATGATTCTTCTGGGTTTTTTTTCTCACCAAATTGAATTTGCTATTATACTTTCAATTTTTTTTTTTTTTAAAGTGACAACAAAATTAATCTCACAATACAATTCTGAAATGAAAAATGTTTTTCATGTTCTGTTTTCAAAGCTTCAGAATGTTTCGACTTTTCATTTTTTGGATAAACAATCTGCTGACTTCAGTGCAAATTTACAGAAATAGTTTTGGTCCATTCAAGAGTGCGTGTTTTTAATGAATAACCGATTCGCTTATGATTTGAACTGCCTTTGTTGCATCTCTGATTCTTCTTCTATAAAGGTGTAATCTAAAATCCACTGAAGTCGACTGGAATTTCTGCGTGTCAGTGAGCAAATGTCAAACTCCCCGCTGCTCAGACACTGTTATACTAGGGGAACTTGAAACAGAAAACCAAGAAAAATTAAAAGTAAACACTAGAAAGTAAAATTAATGTTTGTTAGAGCTGCGGTGGCTTAAATTCTGAGGCTGCTCTGCAACTGTAAACAAACCTTTCTCAAGGTAAGCTGCAAAACAGCGCGCACACAAAGCGATCAGGGTACAATGAAGCTACAGAAATGTATTCAGGATATAAAAAAAAAGAGATTAAGGGCGCTGATGAACACCCCCCACCCCTCCCAGGACAATGCCCATGTGAAAGACATGGGGTTCTCAGAAACATCACTGCAAAGGGCTGATTGACACCAGTGTAAGTGAGAGCAGGATTTCACCACGTTGAGGAGATCAGAGTTCTTCACGTGCCTGATAGATTTTGCATCCGACAGAAAGAAATCTAGGTTCTGTGTTCTGCAGACCAAGTGTAAGTCCTTCTGGAGATCCTCCTGAATCCCGGGTAACAAAGGGTTTTTCTCTGCACCGAAGGAGATTTTCGCCAGATTTGTTAGACTAGAGCAAAACTCACCACCGCTACTGCAGATGCACCATGCTCCTTGTACTACTGGTCTTAACAGCTACTGTGGACTATTTCCCCTAACATAATGTCTTAGCCCAAAACCAAACCCTGGAAATTCACACGTATTCAGAACGCCATTATAAGATCCTTCATTTAGTTCTTTACCAGAAACCCATCTCATGTACGTTACATACATGAATGTGCTGGCCTCATGTTTTAAACATCTGAAAAAGCCAATTAAGCTTGTCCCTGATCCCATTGTTTCTTTCTTTTACATTAAGGCTTCTTTATAGTTGAGATCCCTATATGGGATATGTCTCCAACAAAAGTAACATAAAAACAAGAAGCTGAATTTTATTCTTCTTGTATAATGAGCTTCCAGTATGGCACTTACAAAGACTCTGTTCTTATGTAAAATAAGCAAGTGGGATTAAAAGAGCAAGGGCTGTATTTTACGTTCACTTATCAGCTGTGGCTCACAGTTCTTCCATGAACTGTATTATCTAATTAAAAAACCACTGAATGTCATGTTGCTCAGTCAGACTACATGGGAAGCTGCTGTTCCCCTTCCGAGAGTGACAGGCATCACAAGAAATGTGGTGGGATGAGTGACACAAATGGCAGGGAAGCATAAACCCAAAATGGGAAAAATATTCTTCCAAAGTGACTGCACTTATTTTGGCAGAGATTTAGATCAACGTACTTGGGACCAAAATTTGGTTTGGCGTCTCTTTTTTCCCTAGTGTGAAATGAAAAAAAAGCGTAAACTACAGATGCGTACAGGCTCTTTTTCACTGCAGGATAAGAACTGAGCACAAGTCAGAGATAAGCAAATACAGCTCTCAAAAGTCAGAGCACTGATCTTGAGCTTCTCGATGACAAACATTTTTGCAAAGCTTAGCGGAACAGGCTCCCTAGTATAACTGGGGCTGTGACAGCCCCAGGTAAAGAAGCAAGCAAAAATTAAATGTTTACATACTAATTTTTTCCGTACTTTGTAAATTTAAGAAAATGCTAGTCATGGATGAAATTTAAATTGCTTTTTACTTCATCTGAAAGAGGCTGCCGATGTCTAAGCAAATTTTTTCTCGAGGAAATGAAATACATTTTGGGTGTTAGGGGGTGGCAGATTTTTATTTGAGCAGGTTGTTGATGTCTGCCTTTACCTGGATGCTTCTTGTGAAGGTCCTTCCCACTGAAGCTACAGGTGTTCACGACATGAATGAGCCCTCAATGGAGCAGATTATCACCCCCGAGTCCAACATGATTCTCGATGTTTAACATGAAGCGTGTGCTCAAGTACTTCCCTGAACTAATGCATTTTAACAGCCTTTGGCTCAGGACGTATTTCCCAGTTACAAGAAGGGCTGAAAATAAAGTGCTGGGATGACATTTGAGTGTTTCTTTAACTCAATTTGTAATCTGACTTTTTTCTGCCGGGGACCAGGGAGTTTATTGGTATAAAGGGATCGATCTGGCATTTGTGCATAGAATCATAGAATCATTAAGGTTGGAAGAGACCTCTAAGATCATCGAGTCCAACCATCAACCCAACACCACCATGCCCACTAAACCATGTCCCTAAGCGCCTCATCTACCCGTCTTTTAAATACTTCCAGGGATGGTGACTCAACCACTTCCCTGGGCAGCCTGTTCCCTCACCAGCCTCGTTGCCCTTCTCTGGACACGTTCCAACATCTCAACATCCTTCTTGTAGTGAGGGGCCCAAAACTGAACACAGTATTCGAGGTGCGGCCTCACCAGTGCCAAGTACAGGGGCACGATCACTTCCCTGCTCCTGCTGGCCACACTATTTCTGATACAGGCCAGGATGCCGTTGGTCTTCTTAGCCGCCTGGGCACACTGCCGGCTCATGTTCAGCCGGCTGTCGACCAACATCCCCAGGTCCTTTTCCATGCAGCCCTTTATACTGAATCAGTGCATGTCTGCCGTGGTCTTACATGATAATACTGGTGATTGCAATTATTTACTATTGAGATGATTTCTAGATTACCATGCTTAATTTTTTTTACTAAAAATTTTGAAGTGGGGAGGAAGGAGGAAGTTTTCCATCAGAATACAAAGAGAAATTATTGCTCTCCTCCCAGACTAAAGTACCAACTGAATACATTTAAAAGCAACGTAGTGGTTCAGGCCTCTATTTTTCTTAATCATTTCTCTTCTCATAGGAAAATCACAATGATTTGACTGAAAATAATAATTAGGAAAGTCGCTGCTGTGTTTCACATCATGAGAAATTAATCTCTATTTTCATCAATCAGGAGGAGTGAAACTCATCGGTGCAGTAAGCCAGAATAAGGGCTTCCATGCACGACAGAAATCCAATGTCAGCTTGCTTCTGACATTAGTCATCTCTAATGCCTAAACTTTGTACTAGTTCTCTGACCAGGAAATGACCACATTTGGAACATGATGTATCCTAAAATCGCACCATTGTTTATCCATATCATACTGTTACTACTGTCTAATTTGTTGACTAGCTTTACCTCAGGGTCTCTTTAATCACCACCATTTCCCAATTTTCTCTTGCTCATTGAATGCGTGTGCTCAGGATTAATTTCCCCAGGAGATATCTGTCTGCATTTTTTTCATGTTGATTCTCATTTTGCATTTCCAGTGCATATACTTTCCTCACTAGGCACTATTTTGTTCTATTATGTCTCTATTCCTGCAGTGTTTATAGCACCTCTCACCTCAGTATCACCTACAAATTTTATTAACGTTCTTTTTCCCCTTCTCCAAAATGCAGCTTTTTTCAGTATTTCTTTATGATGAAGCATCCTCCCCTCCATCCTCTCCAACAGAATGACAGATCTCTTAAAACAATGCCTTAAAGAAGTCATTTTGTTTAATTGGAAAAATATCTCATTTATCTCCTTTACAGAGTAGTTTAATCATGTCTGGTTCATAAATTTGAAAAGTTTACAACTGAAAATAGCAGTATAATTCAATACTGTGAAGTCTGGAAAACATGCACTGGTCCATACTTGTACCTGGTGCATAAAAAATGCCCATTTCTCCCTAGCGAGGCTCAGGCATCCACGTCTTTATGGCAATGTGAAGCCTAAAGCAGATGTATTCTCTTGTTCTCTATGCATAAAACAGGAGCTGACGTTATTCATGTTCCTCCTTTTCATTTTGTCATTGCCTTTTGTCAATGGATACCACTGAAATGGTTGACTATTTTTAACCACACTTTCCCTTTCTGTGATATAATCTGTGTTGGGGAGCTATAGCGAAGGAAACCTCCTTTAGGGGATCACCTATACACTTTTGAAAGGGCTTTTTGCCTCTGAAAATCATTAAAATGCTACAATTCAGAAGCTGGGTTTGCAGTGTTTTCCCTTGACTGTCTCATGTACTTTCTCATGGCTGCTATCTAGGTCCTTGCCCTGTAAGCACACTGCTACTTCCTAATCCATTCCTATTTTTAAGACAGACATACAAAGGTTGCAGGAAAACATACAGTAAGATCAGAAAAAAAGGACCAATATTTTGCAAACTGACTACTTTTCCCTAACCATGGGTATTAAACAGGCCACACCATAATTATGTATTTTCTACCTTGCTGACCTCTGCTGCCTACTGATATATTCCCAGTCTTCCTGACATTGCCTGACCCATATGAATGTTTTTCCATTATGAGATGATTACAAGCAATGTTTTTCCTACAGTCTTACTGAAAATATTCATATCAAATAATAGCACAGAATAATCATTAAAATTTGTGCTAGGAGAATCTAGAGGCTTTATCTTTCTCTTGATTGCAGAAGAAATTTATAAAGTTTGGCAAGCTGTTCTTTATGTTAATGCTTTATTTTCTCATCACCAATACAATGTCCTAGTTATTTAAGGGCTTGCTAGCACACCACAAAAAAACATAGTTTGTTTGCGCTTCAGAGACTGACAGGGATTATTTTTAAATTTGTAAACAATGCAGTGGAGTGGCTGCAGAGTAAACACCCAGAAAGGAGGAAGGAAAAAATAAGGTCTTTAGAGAGGTCCAGCTGGGGCTGTGCAGAGACGCTCTGCCAGGGGCTGAGGGAAGCTCAGCTCCAGAAGCTGCTCTCCGTGTGCGTTCCTCTGCAGTTGCGCTGGGCAATGGGAGCAACGTGGGGATATGGGACAAGGCTGTGGGTCTCTATCTGACCTACTCTCTGGAAAAGCAAATGTAGCATTTACACTTGCGTGGCGTATCTACTGTTCAGGATGACCTGTAAGGACAGCAGGTATGCTCAGTCCTCGTTCACAGAAAGATGAAGGTAACTGTGAACTCTTGACTACCTTGTATGACCACAGTTTATGACATCTCTAATGCAAACGTTATCAATACCATATATTTGAGCTGTATATTGGTTGCCCGCTACTGGAATTCCTGAAGTGCTGACTGTATGGAAGGTTTATATTTATCGGGAAGACGTGA
>NW_008824233.1:1723249-1751799 GCF_000699105.1 Pygoscelis adeliae | reverse complement strand
GACTGTATGGTAGCTTTATATTTATCGGGAAAGATGAACAAATAAACAGACGCTATTTATAAACCTAGATGCAGATAATATTAACCTCAGCACTACCCAAATAGCACACTCCTTAATTAGTATAGTGGCAGAAACTTCTCCCTCCAGAGATTTCAAAATAGACAGGAATGTCCAGAAGAATATCACTTTTTGACATTCCAGCAGCAACAGGAAACTGGTTGCTACAGAAAGGACGGTGGAAACCTGAGAAATATGGGTAGTATCAAAACAGAGAGCTTTTAGGGAGGTGACACAGAAAGGTGGCCTTGCGATATAACATTGTCTCTCTGTTACAGGTTTTAAAAATTAACAGGGTAAGTTACAGTCTACCTGACACTTTGTAGGCAGACAGCACCCTATGGTAACCTGCCACATCAGTTTATTCCAAGGAATAAGTGTGGCGATAAATGCTACTCTAGAGCTGCATGAGGCAGAGAAACCCCAGTGGAAGCAAAACTGAAGCAGAATTACAGTAATTAAGCTTTGTAGCCATAAAGGCGGATTACTTTTGTAAGGTCACTGCAGACAAATACAGAGAATAGTTTAGAAATATTGTGCAGCTGTGGAAAAAACATTCTTACGCTCTGTCAGATGTAGTTTTCTACAGACGTGGCACAGTCAGAAACCACCCACTTTGTCTGGAAGCTGGCTAAGTACTTTTCAATGTGCTTCCTGGATAAAAGAAGACAAAGAAAGCAACGAGAGTCACAGAACTAACTGCTCCCCTGTATGAAAATTCTGCCCGATAGGGGTAGAGAATAAACCATCTTTGGCTCTTCAGAAAACATTATCAGTTAGGTCCAGTACCTGCTGCTAGCAACATCAGAAATTTTCCAATGGAAAAGCCTGTTCAGCTGTGTCATGGGCTATGACAACCAAAGGGAGTTAACAGCGCCTCACCTCTGTGTACATGATTATGAACTTGGCACACGCATGTGTCAGGCTGAAAACTTAATTTCTACCCTCCTTCTTTGGCCAAACTTCTAAAAAAGGCTTTACCAGTTGCAAAGAAAAAGAGGACTCTACTGAAATAGAAGCATAATGTAGAAAAAGTCTTGTGTACACCCAGCAAACACGCCGGTGCTATAACAAAAAAAAGAAACACTTGCAAGGTACAATAGGTAATTATTAACCCGAAGAGGTCATGGAAATCAAGATGGGCTCCAACTGCCTTTCCACTGGCTCTGCTCTGACTCACAGGAGATTCTCATAATCTGTCTTCACATGATAGGTGTGAAAATATGAAGTCACCTTGTAAACTTTTGATGTGATTAATGGGCCCCTTTATTCTGCTTCACATGATACAGAGTAATGTGTCTCCATGTATTGAACTAGAAGTATGACCATAAAGGTTAGAGAGGGTATTTCATAGTCTGAACCTTCTTCATTGCAACAGATCTATTGGTTTACAACCATGGCTTTATACTCACTATTATTCACTTCTCCTGTCCTATACACCTTTATTCTCCTGGAGTAACAAGGACTCTTAATCTTTCTATTGATAGAGTTAAATGAGAAATCTCTTATCTAATGAAGGTAAGTAGGAACCCAATTACCCATTACTTGCCTCTATGAGTGGGTAATAGGATAACACTAGAGCTGTCTGAAATTTTCAGATAACGCTTTTATAGGACTTTCCATACTCAAAGCAGTGTGAAAAGAAGTAATCCTCTTACCACCTCTGCAAGGAAAGGAATTATCACTACTCCAACTTCACAAAAAGAAAAACTGAGGCTGAGAGAGCAAACCTATCCAAAAACAGATGCCTAAAATTTAGGATTAAATTCAGAATTAGCTGCCTGACAGAGTGATCTAATTATCAAATTTCAACATTTTCTAAATCAGGCTGCTTGTTTAGGTGTCATCATCTGATGTTTTCAGTTTGTATTTTGTCATTTAATTTTAATGGTCTGTATGGTGTTTTTCCATTACAACTGAATTACCTTCTTGAACAAATAGTCACATTTCCAAATTCAAAATTGGTTTTCAGCAATTTAGACAAATGCTTATATATTATGTTTGCCAACTGTGTGCACATTAGGCTTAGTAAACTCATTCACTACACAGTATGAAGAACAGAAACAAAAGAACGCAAACACAGGAAGAGAGAATTTGTAACACACAAATAAGACATCTCTGCAGTGCTAGTAAATATTTACACCCAATACTGGACTTCAGATAATGTGTTCATATTATTAATGTCCCACCTTAAACACTTGTCAAAATTTACCTCTGTAAGTTTACTAAAAATACGAACACTTCCTGCGTATTTGTGTATTTCTTTATTTCCCTGTTCCTGGCCTCTCCCACGGTCATAAACTTCAAAGGGGATACCCATCGTAGCTCTAATAATTTCAGTAGTGCTGTGGTGATTTGTTCCTCAGCTTGTAAGCAGAACAACAATACTCATTTGAACCTTATGAAGTTTCCTCACTTTGTTAATTGTGTTAGGCTTGGATTTAAACTATTGGTTTATATTTCAACAATAAATTCATTTCAGTTTAGACTTCAGAGACAAATTAGAACTAATTCTATTTTATGAAAGGAAAAGCTCTAACACCTTTTCAAATCCAGACTTAATTTGCTTTTAACATATTAAACCAGTATCTTATTCACATTTTAATTTGGATTATGCTAACTTAATGAAATTGTATTAAACGCAACGGGGAAAATGCTCTTCTGAGTGTGAACTACTGTAATGGTATTTGCTTTTATTTGTTAAAAGAAGAAAGAAAAAAAGAATCAATCACAAAACACTACCTCTATAAGTGATGGGTACCCTGACAATTGAATAGCCTGATTAAATCTCGTGGAAATCAACAGAGGGGTTTCTTGGCTAAGAAAGCCCACCAAAATTCAACAGCTGATTGGAACTAGATGAAATGAAAGAATGGACAGTCCCTCTGCCACCAACACTGATTTCCCTCTGCTTTTGAGAACTTTGGTTTCTGCATTTGAATACTGCCCCCACGCTCTCATTGCACCTTTACATTTCGGAGAACAAATTTCTGAGCGCTGAAGTGAGTTTCTCATGAAAATTATTGGTTTAAAAGGAAAATTTGGTATCTCATGTTTTCTGACAATGGGGGACTCCAGCCCACCCACCCTTTCTCCTTTCTCTAGGCCATAATCCTTTGGACCATATTTTTCTCTTCCCACATGTTCTGCACTGAAACTAGTGATGCTGTTCCCAATTCACTGCCATGCAAACCTAAAATTTTTCACTTTTTCAATCTCCTTTATGACATGGCCCTAGATAAGACTAAGTGGTCTGCAGGATGTTAATCACCAGTCTTGCTCTTGATAATAGCTGTGGTGCTTCAAAAAACCAATTTAGACCCTTTACCCACTTTTAGGAGTATATATCTGTGATGTTTATCCTGGAAAGAGATTCCAGTTAGGTAATTGTCCTGAATTATGCCCTACAATAAAGCTATATTTTTTAGGAGCAATTTATTACTCTTTTTCCTCCTTCACCAGATGATACAAATAAAAGGAGAACTTGCTCGTGACTTCTTGCTGCAGCATCCTGGACTACAGTAGAGCACTGGTTCCCAACCAGTGAGGTATGACTTGCTAGTGAGGCACATCAACGTCAGATGATGCAAGGTACAGCGTGGAATCCACGTTAACAGGCTTTGCTGGGCCTTTTAGTTGGTGCTGTTAGCCAGTGGCAAGGGTCTGAGCTGGGGAAGATGCTTGGCTGGAGGTATTAGGAGAGAAAAGAAAAGGTGGTGACAGTGAGGCTTGCTTCAAATGATTATACAGGATAGCATTCACTTCAGGAACACTCATCCCTGGGCTGTGGAAATGATGCCGCAGAACTAATACAGGAATACTAAGTTTATTTGTTTGACATGCGGAGAGTGATGGGACAAGGATATAATTTTCCATCCAGTTCAGACAAGACAATTGGGTCAATGTCATTTTCACCTATCTGTCTCTCCTTGCTTTACCTCCTGTAGTCCTTATGCCAAATTTGCCCTGAGTTACAATCTGTGCAATCAACCTAGAAATCAAGATGGAGACTGCAGGCTGCAAATAATCCCAACAGGAGAGGATAGGATGAGGAAGACTGGGAAAATGTTGTTGAGGAGTGGCAGCCACTACGCAGCATGGAGGCTGGCAGAATGGTCCGAGAGCTGCTGGTTAGACAGTCCAGGTCCTGCCTTTGGACTAGGAATTACTGCCCAGTAATTAACTGAGTAATTACCTAGCTGATTATCTGCTGAGTATCACTTCTCCTTCACATTGCTGCAACAGAACGTTAGCTGAGACTAGCAACAAGAATGCTAATTGGGGCTAATATTTTATGTGAGCTGCAGAAAATATGAATCTTGAGATAACATGGATTTCATCCCCCTCATCTCTCTGTGCCTGGCAGTTAGGAAGCAATGGTCACCCACCTCTACACCATTAAATGTCTTGTTCCAATGTCTTGGAAGTCTTTCAGGGAGAGGCAAATCCCACTTAATATAACATAAGACTGGCTACTCCAAGTAGCTGGAAAAATTACTTTTATCAATCAAAAATTGTAAAATTACTTCCCTGAGGTAATTAAAGCTGTTAAATTAGAACTTTTAGATCTTAGAGAGATAATAACTGAACTGAGCTCTGATGACTAACGTGGCAGAGAGGGGGCTTTGCTTATGTGTGGAGCACTTTAACAGCAATAATTGCTAATGTCCTGTTGTCGTAACATAAAAGGCCATGGATTTTAGAAAGACAGCAAAGCACAGGATGAAATGTGCAGAAATAAAACAAATGGTCTGTGAGAATCATCTGTTGTCTGTGAGTAAATGGTTGGCAGCAATTCAGCTTGCTTACAATCTTGACAAGCATCTCTCTCTCTGAAAGAGCAACTAACTTGCCTCAGCAGTAGCTGCAGAAGTAGCCCAAAGTGATTAAATCTCACTCTTTCTTTCAGGAAATTGCCTGTGATGTCTTGTCTCACAGCTACATTATGTCTCATTATAAGTTCTGTCTCCTGTATAGATTGGACTTCAGTTTAAAAGTCCCACAGAGCATCTGCTGTTTAAGGTTTCCTATCAATATGCTGCAGATGACAGGAATATGTTATATATACATTATTGGAAATGTGAACATTTTTAATCATGTATTAGGAACAGTTGCTCTGTAAGTGGAAACATCTTTGTTTCTATTTGCATGTTTTCTTTACTGGAACCAGAGATGCTGAGAGCTCCTTTTTGTCACTTTGCTCTTGAAGGTGGAGAAATTTTCTTAATTCAGTGAAGGTAAACTCCTCCAACCTAAGATAGCCACAATAACTTGTAGAGGCAGAAGAAATCCCCATTATTTTTAAGACAATATTAAAATAAAGGGAGATTCATATTGAAAATGTTAAGTTAGTGCGCATCAAGTTGTCTAAGGACTATTATGATACACATAACATAAGTGTATGTGTATACACACATATACTCTTCAAACAAAAAGCAACTGTTACCTGAGCTGAAGTAGTGAACTTGTCTCATTCTGAGAATGTTTAAAAGAAAAAAATATTTTCTTCAATGAAGCACACCCAAAAATTTGAAAAGTGAATATGCAGACAACTTTAAAGTAGAAACCACTCAGGAAAGTATTTTTAAACAGTAGCCATTTAAATTGATTTTCATAATTTCTTATCATAAATAGTGAGTTACTGAGGAAGTGCAATATATATAGCAGTACGTCCCGAGGCTTTTGCTCTGATACTGTTTCTGTGGCTCGTAGAGAAGGAGCTTCCATTTTTACCAAAGCTTTTTTGCCTTTTTTAATTCTTAAGCTTTTAATCACAAGCTGTCTAAGCTATCTCACAGTGCTGGGCTGAAAAAGAGATCCCACCTTTCAGAGAGCCTTCTAGACAGGCTGAGAACCTGATTCTGGACCAGACTGCACGGGATGGGTCTTGTAGAGGAGTAAGAATTCCCATCAGATACGGTCTCATTAGCTCACCACCTCCAACGGCCACAACACAGTACTGAAGCATGAAGGATGCTGCTGCTGCTGCTACCCTAGAAGGGATTTGGGAATTCAGTCTGTTCCTTAGAGTCCTTGGTAAGGCCGCTTCTGCCTCATGGCGTCGGCAACTTGTAAGAGGGAAACTAGCTGCATCCAGGGAACCAATACCAGCCGTTGTGCCACAGGCATGTTGTAAAGGAGTTGAAACAACAGCCTTGAAACGGGCCTTGTATATGGCCATGAAACATTTTCTGTATCATATAAAATACAGATATGATGAAAAGGATTAGGGATTTCGAGTGTGACACTGATTTATTTTATATAGTTTGTTGGTTTTTTTTTTAAACAAAGTACTACTGAGAACAACAGACATGACTGACTGTGTTTCTCCCAAATGTTCCCATGTCTCATTCCAAAAATAATTGTTCAAAATCCTGTTACTACACCAGTGAAAGGCACAAACTGACATGCAAGGAAGGGACTTTAACTCCCTCCATTAGCACTGTGCATTGCTGAACGGCCACCAGTATGCACTGTCCCCTCATGCCAGTTAAATTAAGCTGTACCTGCTGGGGACATCTGTGATGCTCTTCTCCCAGAATACATCACTCGGAAGTTATGAGGAATTCCTGTAAATTGGTACTATACAAATGAGTTTTTAGAGCAGACTCCTATGTTAATAAGGAACTTCCACTTCAGATACTGAAAGGTTTTAGTAACCAGATCTGTACTTGATTATTACAGTATGTTATTAAATGTAAAAATTATTTACTGTTTTCTGTTTTCTAGGCTATGTAGTACTTCGGACAGTAGAAAGAAGAAAGATACATAAAGTCTTCTCCTTCCCTTAGGAGAGATAAAATCCTAAGGCTTAACATTTCTCCCTAACAGAGCCATCTGTAGAAAACGTCACAGAGCAGCATGTTTTGCAAACCAGTGACTGCTGCATACATTCCCTTCAGCAACATATATTTACCCCGACGAAATGCAGAGTTTATCCAAAATCACCATAACCACTCAGGTGAAATATGCTACAGATGTTAACAGGGGTGAACCCAACTGGATTTCACTTATGCACAGAGAAGTCCTTTAACAGTATGTTATGATTTAATCATAATCAAAATGAAGGAATCAAAAGGAAGAAATCAAAAGGAGGTCTAGAAACCTGAGAGGAGACTGTAGCATCGTGTGAAACCTATTCGCTCTCCTGCCTGCAGGCCAAAGGTGCTGAACTTCATTAGCGTACCTGCCTGGCACATTCATTCATACACAACTCCCTTCTGAGCACTGATGATTTGAATTACAGTGGCTTCTACAGATCCCTCATGAAAACTTTATTCCAAGTCCTAGACAAGCACAGGAGAAACAGTCCTGCCCCAGAGGATTAATAACATGAAGAGATGAATGACAAGGCAGAAAGGTACCGTGTCTTACCTGAATGTGGCATAAGGCAAACAGCAGAACTTCAGCTGAAACCTCCCATTCCCCAGTCTTACCACAGCGCCGTGCCCAGGAGCAATTTGTAGTGCACTCTATAGAATATTCAACATTTGCTACTCTGTTATACATTCCGTCAGAAAAAAACAAGTAGCCCCCCAGTACTCCATCAGAACCCCTGCTACTCCTCATGCAAGCCAACTCTTGGGCATTTTTGGTCCGAGTTCTCCTCCTAGGTCCAGCCAGGGACAGAATTTGATCTTTCTTACACAAAGCGAAATGGAACAGACAAAAAACAGGAAAAAGGGAAGAGGGAAAGAAAATAAAATGCTTTTTGGAACTTTTCAAAGCTAGTACTCATCTGAGAATTAAAAACATAGAGTGAAACAAACAGCGATTAGTGAAAGACCTGCGCAACATCGTTGCCGATTTCCATTTCAATGGAATGGATTTACATTCTCATCTGAGTTCATGACTGGTATCTCTGACACAGAATGGCTGTACTGCAAAGGGGAAAGCTGATAATGCTTTGGAACAGACATGCTGTAGGTGGACAAGAATAACTACCCTCCTGGTTTCCCATCAATAATCCTTTCTTAAAGAGACACAAAAGAACAGTGTGCTGTATCAACAGAGAAATATTTAAAATTTATTGACTGATATGTACAAAACCATGCTCACATGCTCAGTGGTATTTTAGATAGGGGAAATCTGGTGTTACATTAGCTACAGCTATAGTAACAATGACTGGTGTCTCTGACACAGAATGGCTGTACTGCAAAGGGGAAAGCTGATAATGCTTTGGAACAGACATGCTGTAGGTGGACAAGAATAACTACCCTCCTGGTTTCCCATCAATAATCCTTTCTTAAAGAGACACAAAAGAACAGTGTGCTGTATCAACAGAGAAATATTTAAAATTTATTGACTGATATGTACAAAACCATGCTCACATGCTCAGTGGTATTTTAGATAGGGGAAATCTGGTGTTACATTAGCTACAGCTATAGTAACACAAAAACTGTTTGTAGGATTCCCCCCCCCGTCATTTGTCTCTCAGCTATTTTCTGTCAAAGCACAGAAATCAATAGCAGCACACGGATAGAACCCAGATTGGTTTGAAGATCCAGTACATGGTATCCAGTCAGTCAAGTGTGATGGATTTAATTCATGCAGCACTTACAATTCCCAAGCTTTACTTGTCAACAGGAAAAAAAAGTATAGATCTGAAAAATAATCAGGCAGTTTTCAGAAAGACAAATCTTGCAGTGGTTCCACGCTCCTCCCTTCCCCTATTAGTTTAGATTTCTTTTCTTCGCTCTAATTTCTGTACTTTTCATATCTGTAATACTGGTATCATGAGAAGGGCAGCTGTTACCATGTGAAGTCTATTAAATTTTCTGGTAATTTCTATAGCACATGCACAAATGTTTTAACTATAGCATGATGACACCATTCTCTGATGGGCAGAGATGATAAATTGTGAATCCAATATGATGAAGCACATTTAAAATACTAAGGATCATAGATGTTAACAGGCAGACCCCTATCAGAGAGTTTTGGTCTACATTTTCAGATGGCTTCCCTTTTTCAGCCAGAGACCAGTATTTTACTTTGTATTTTCTCAGTTAGTTAATGGCATAAATCCTTTTGCATGAATAGCTCTGCATCTAAACAGAAAATTTTCCATATGAGCAGTAAGGATATTGTGAATGCGGAAGTTTAAATGGGACTCCAGGGGAAACTTGAGAAGTCCATGGAAACCCTTAGGTGTAACTAACCACATAGAAACCACATCCATTTTAGCAAGTTTTGGGAGCGGTCATTAGGTGAGGGCTGAAACAATTTTAAGAAATTGTCCTGTCTCTATTCTTCCACAAGCATCTGCTTATGTCCATTGGTGGAAAGGGGATACCAAGATGTACGGACCCCTGTAACAGGACAATTCCTATGTTCTTCTAATTAGCGTGCTGGTATGACTTAGCCTGCTCACTTTTTACTGGGACCTGGCTTTCTGGAAGCTTGTCTTCAGTCATTAAAAAGGCATTACTTGTGTGCTGTCAAACACATAATAGAACAGGTAACACGGGAAGTTCACAGTCCGGACATTAAGACATTTATAGCATCAAACTGTATTACAATGCTTACAGCTCTAAGACCCGGCTAGGTGCTGTCAGAGAGCAGGAACAGCTCATTCCACAATTCCCACCTTTGGGTGCATACCTCAGCGAAACCTTGCTTTAGGTCAGGGCAAGCCACTGGCACACTGTGCTTGCCATTTGGCAAGGGAAGGATGCCCAGGCCATAATGACACCGCAGTATGCTCTAGGCAGTCAGACACCATCTGAGATGTGATGAGGTATGCATTTACCTCTTGGATCACCCATAGCTGTTGAAACCAGGCAGGAACAACGCTAGAACTGTCAAAGCTCTTTAATGTTAACCAGCTAAGTCTGACAGCCTTTCCTCCTTCCACTTTCCCTGCTCCCTAGCTGAGCACAGAGTTGCAATTGTTCCCTCTCCTACTTATTTTTACTTTCTCTCTGAATATTGGTATCTGTTAGCTAGGCAAGGAAGTTTGTGGGCAGTCATCTTGTTGTGGAATAGCTACCCTGTATTCTATGCTATTTTTGATTTGCTCTAGGTATCAGCTAGCACTTCACAGATTAAGCTATTTCATATGTGCTATGTCTGAGATTGCCCAGGACGGGCACCTCAGGTGAGAAGCTTTGCGCTGTGAATTAACCCCTATGCTTACTACCCGCTATCATGTCTAGGAGGACAAACCCTGCTAAAATTATTAACACTGCCACAGAATAAATCAAAGCAGAACAGGAATCACATTTTGCAGAGCCTAAATATTATGTAGGGCTTCCAGTGCTGCTACAGTATGAATGACAGCCATTGGAAACAGTCGCTTTGTAACATCCCTGAACAGGTGACTTATTGATGCAGCTTTCTATTTTAAGCCAATTTTAGCAATTATTTTCCCAACTTCTACTAATGTAAATGGCATTGTACAATAACAGCGTAAGATTAATCACATGTATCAGACATACACCTTCACTGATGCTTCATTCAGGGAAAGTCCCTAGTTTTCATATTGTTTCACCTATCAAGTTGTTTCTTTTAAGTGTTGGATCAGGATATTAATTCTTGGTTTTGACTGCTGCTAATAACAGGGTAATAAGCTTCATCTTGGAAATATTAATCTATGTTCATATGTCAACTTTAGGTTTCTATCTGGTAATCTGATTTCCTGTTTCTACACTCCCACATGGCTGAAGGCCAAGGTTGCTAAACTAATGTATGGCTACGCCTGCATTACCATTTGCTCCATAGCAAAGTGTTTCCAAGATGACAGTGGCGGGGCGTGAAGAGAAAGAGAAGAATAACACTTTTTTACTGCAAATGAAGAATAGCATACCTGATTTTATATAACCGTCATCGTTATTTATCATATATGCAGAGTCAAAGAAATATACCTTCAGTTACAGACAAGAAAAAAAAGAGGCTTCTGACTTCAAAGTCTTAGAAGTTATGGTTGCAATCACTTACTCTTCTCCTTCTTTGTATATCTCACTTAGAAGGGCTGGACTTTCTCTATTTCAAGGCTGGTGCCCCAACAGAATGCACTCCACGTGGATATCACTGGCACGACAGACGTGAGTGACATACAGAGTTCGATTTTAATTTATGTGCAAAGAAACAGGAAGCCTCAGGCAAAAAAGCTCTAAGTATTTTCTTTGGATTTGTATTTTAATATATTTCATTTCAGAGTAAGATTATACTTCAATGGAAACGAAATTAAGATATTATGCAGTGAGACATGAAAACAGATTTTTTGAATGGACAGGGATTAAAAGGCAAGTCTATTTGTATTGCATTGGAGGATGAAGATTACTTCAGGTTTAGACTGCAAATAAAATACCAGAATCAATCATTCAGTTATCCTACTGATCAGGATAATTTTTTTTTTTAACTAAAAGAAACATATTCCCTGCCAGGTTTTGAAAAAAAATTAGTAAATCACTAAAGACATAGTACCAAACCTCTAGCATACCCAGAATCTCTACTCTCAAAGATGTTTCAGAGATGCCAGGAAAAGGGTTGCTATAATTTTACATACAAGATTTAAAATTACTATGGTGATGCACGCTTGTATAAAATCTTAAAATAAAGTATTCCCACTAAATTAGTGAAGGTTTCTGAGTTGTTATTAACCTGACTCCTAGGCTTGCTTAAGAGTGGAGGTTTCATGAGTCAGGGTCATGAATAATTTCTGGTTCTAAATAAAGGTAGACAGGCCACTGCTGTCATTAAGCCCGACTTCTCATCAGCTATTTGAAACGGTGGATCTTCATGGAAAGCCAGTCCTTCCCACTGTCCCATGACAGGACACTTATATTTAGCACTTTTCTTGAGCAATTACACCCAAGACATTCTTGATTGTCTCCTATTTTTTTCTTCCAACTTCTGATGGTAAACATTTCACAGCTTCCGCAGGCAATCTATTGCAGTGACTAACTAACCTTTACTGTCTGAGAGAATTTCTTAATGCTTAATCTTAATTTTCCCTTTTTGCAATTTGTGGTCCTTTATTTCTTGTCCCATTCTATTTACACCCACAGAAAACACCGAGAATACATTATTCCTTTTTCTCTTTAAATGCTTGTGCTCAGTTTGTTCAGTCTTTCTCCAAAGGATCCCGACTATTACTACTTCTTTTTCAGACTCTCCACAATGGCTGAATGCTAAAGCTTTAGAGGAAGGAGCTGACATTTCTGCTTGTAACTGAGCTTCCAGGAGCTGCTTTGAGGGCTTCAACCTTCAGCACCAGCGACCCCATTAGTGCCCAGCTGGGAGGAAGCAGGACATTTCTGTTCCCTAGCACCCCCAAAGGCTGCTGAGGTTCTTCAGGTTAGAGCATAAATCAGTCACCAAAATCCCTCGGCAAGGACTAACCTACCTGGCAAAGTAGGAACACTCAGCATGCCACACCGTGACGCTGCTCTCAGTCCCTGCAAGTTGGGCCCCGATGAAACCCAAACCAAAGTAACTGGTTGCATCAGCGCTACCACCTCACAGCCTTTAGCAAACAGGAATTTTCATGCTCTTCAATGAAAGTGTCACTAATACCATCTCCTGATCTTCAAGATGATTTGTTGTACTGAACTTTCACACCCTCCTCCCTCTTGCACAGGAAGATTCCTGAAGTATTTGTTTCAAGGGCTGGACGGTCTTAAGGTAACAGACCTTAGGATTGTATGCGATATGAAACGCCTCAGGCTGTACATAGAGGACTCGTGGCGCTCTCGGCCTCTGAACAGTGATTTCTCTTTTTGTAACACAGTCACCCAACCTTCATCATTGTGCATCTTTCTACCATCCAGCACCACTGCTATGTGCACCAACAACACAGAAATGATTCATAAGAATGAATAAGAAATCACATAATTCAAAATCACTGCGGGAACTTTAGTTTGGATTAAAAATATGCATCCGGAAAATTTGCACCCTATTAGTTCTATCAACAACCCAGTTTTCCAGTCAGTATCGACCCATCATTAATTATGTCTCAATAATTCACATGGAAACACGCTCAGGGTTTCTTAAAGGCAAGGCAGGATCATAGGAAGGCAGGTCAGAAATGGGTTTCAAAACCACAAGTGCTAATTTATCACATTCTCCACAGCCACAGTGAAGCACACAGTGTGAAAATAAGCTCTGAGACTAAAACCAGAATCCAAATTTGAAAATTTGCTAGCACTACAGTTTTATCTTCGTTCTCCAGAACAAACTTAACGACCAAATGGAGGTTACAGGCACCCAGTCAATGACAGCATTATTTGGTTCTTAAAAAAAATCAGTTTTCTTTCTGCAACTATTGCCTTCATTTACGCAGAAAGCTGTATTCTTCTGGCCCTACTGAGCCTGCAGCTAGACAGCCTGAAACAATAGCACCAAAGGAGGTGTGAACTTCCCACCCACTCACGAGTTGCTCACTTTGTAGCCTGGATGTGTTCATTTACATGCCAACGCTATTAACAAGTAGGGAAAACACAAACGGATTTTTTTTTTTTAAGGCAGCTGGGCTTGTTTTGGGGTTTTGACAGTGAAGACACACAAGGCAAAACAAAACCCAGCATACAAAACAAAACCAACCCAGATGTCCCCTGCCAGCTTAGAGGAATTAAGGAAAGGGGAAAAAAAAAAAAGAACAGAAAAGAAAAAAGTGTTTTCTAAACTGCTTCTTCTGAGCTTTTATCTAGATTTAACGGATACATTAATTCAATTGATGTGCAGTTTAGCCAGCCGGCAACACATGAATACCTTCCACAAATGGTAGGATTTGCCTTTTTTTTTTTCCCCCTGCAGAGACGTTACCACAGATGTGAGCTTTTTCCTTCTGCTCTTTTCCTTCCCCCCATCCCCCTCTGTGTAATATTTTAGCAAATAATGGAATGTACCACATGTCTCTCAACAACCAGGCGCAATAATGTTGAAGGAGAGCTGCTGCTGACTCTACTCTGCTGTTTCTTCCTTAACTGTGTCAGTCTCTTAATGCAATTTTCTTTGCTTTTTTATTCTTTGCCGGACAAATATTAATATGCTAATCACTTTCAAACAAGTATCCAAGAACATATTGTCTCACTTTTAAAAAAAACCGCACAGATTTCTTTACCTGGGATTGGCATGATGTCTGAGGCTAGGCATAAAAAGAAGCGAAACTGGGCATTAGGAAAAAAGGGATGTGGACAGAGAAATTCTTATTAAAAGGAAAAAAAAAAGAAAATAAATGGAATGAATGCAAAAATAAAGCAAAAGAAAAGGAAAAGATTGTAGTGGAAGGGAAATCTGACATTTAAACCTAGGCTCCCGGCTGGTGCCCATGGCAACTCCACTGACAAGTTGGTAAAAACTATTCTCTCCTTTGATTGCTTTCAAGGATAATCCTTGCTTCTCTTTCCTGGGAACCATGACAGATTTTCTCTCTTTAGGGACGGTGCAGGAGTTTCTTTTAAAATGGCTCTAATAAATAATGGAGTGTTAATGTCCTTTAGGACAACTAGCTGTGAAATTTGATCTGTTTAGGACACATTTTCGCACTTACATACAAGTGAGGCATTATGTGGTAAGGAATACAGGTATCTTCAAATGCTTTATATCACGTGCTTATGCTATTTTAAAAATTCTAAATGGAATCCAGCATTAAAAAAAAATTCATTTAAGGGAAACCAACTTGAATTGCTCCATTGAGCTCAGCATGTGGTACTCATGGTTTCTAAATTTAAATAAGGTTTCCATCTGCTCTGTTGTTCAAGAATCTCAGAGAAAACTATTAGAGAGCAAGGGGGGGGGGGGAGACGGAGCATACACATTTATTCAAGGTTATGCTTTATACGTGGGATACTTCTGAAGCAAACACAGGTCCCACAGTGTGCTGGTTCTTTGAGACACACAGCCACACATCTCTACTTTGATCCAGCAGTTGGGTCTGGACCTGGGAACACCACAATGCCACGCAGCTTCCCTGAGGCCTGCCCACCACATCCTACTGCTCATCAGGGGCTTTCAGGTGCACTGTCAGCTGCACAGAGACAGAAGAAAGTGTCTCTTCCTCTCCTAGGCGAGAAAAGATTCTCTCTTCAGCAAAAATCATGCCACTAAGAAGCCAGAAGAATAGCATTAACAGAACATAAATATCTACCAGGGATATCCCAGAATCACAAACCAAGGAGAACCTGGTCTTCAGTTCTTCCAAATGAAGACAGGACTCGGTTCCAGCATTTAATTCAAACCTGTCTCAGCTACTGAATTTGTTCATGAACAAAGTGGCACTTGCAACACTCACTAAATATTCCAATTATATTGCATTCTTTGGGGGGGAAAAAAAAAGATAACAATTAAATGAAATGATCAAGACAGTGCATAAAAGTCCTTCAAATAGTATCTTCGTTGCAGTTTGTGAGGGAAAGCCTAGCCCCCTAAGCCCCTTCCTAAACAAGATACACTGTATCCTTAGGTATAAGGGGAACCAGGCTCTTTTGGAAAAGAATGGATTCAGCTGCAGGAATGAAGGATCTCTCACAGGGGCCTGTTGCTCTTATATCCTCACTGAAATACGAACAACAAATTTAGCATTTCCAGTAACTTTTACCACATTAGGTAGTAAGAGAAGGAGTGCCAAAAACTGTACAGCCTTGCACTAATAAGTCAAAGTCAGCATGAGAAAATGCACTCAGAAATCCCAAGCAGCATAGACAAGATGTATAGCTCTAGCCCAGAGTCCGGAAGAGGGAAAATATAGTGGAAATAAGTAGTAAACCGTGTACGTTTAAAGAGAGTCATAAGGGTTTATATTGCCTTTAGACTACAAGTTTTTAATATATTTAACGGCCATCTGGAAAACGAGCATGACACAAATGTGGTGATATTATATAATGTAGAAAACAACCTTGTCTACGAGGACACAGAGGAGCCCAAGAAAGCTAGGCAAAAGAGAAGCATGACAGCAAATGGAATTGGTTGTCAGAAAAGGAAAGTAATATATAACCAGGAATCGTAACTTAAAACTATTTGCACTTTCTGTGCATTTAAATGAGTTAACCACACAAGAAAGATAAGAGAATGCCATTAAGGACAGCTCCATGAAAACCTTCTGTCTCTGTGCCACAGCAGTTCTAAAAGCAAATTTCTCACAGTGGGGTTGGTAGGAGCATGTAGGTATCTTAGGACTCTAAAGCCTTTCCTTTCAAGACCCTCCAAGAATGGTTAAGAAATGGGCTAGGAAAATAGTTCCGCAGTTTTGTTATGTAAATCAGCAGTGCACTTTTTTGCAAAAACATTTTGTTCACTTCTTGCCATGGGTAACAGACACACACATGAAGTTTGGGGGCGGACAGCACAGGAGACTCTAAAAGGATCGATTTAAATGATTAAAGGAATGCAAACATTTCCATATGAAGGACAATTAATAAGTAATGGGGCCGGTCTCTATGTTCTGTTTGTGCAACGCTCACTATAACGTAACACAAACGACAATAATAATGAGCAGCGGGAAGAGGAGATCAGTACTGTTCTGATTAAAGAGGATACATCTTAGGGAAGCTGTGATGCCAGGCTACAAAGTACTGTGGAGATAAGCCGTGCATTTTTATAGGCCGCCTTATAACATAAGATCAAGGAGGATGTTTAAAAGCAAAAAATGTAAAACTGACACAACGCGCTGCATAATGAACCCATCGCCACCACCACTGAAGGCAAGGGCTCAACGAGGTTTGAGAAGGTGCATGTTTTTACAACTATGAAATCCATACCTCTTTCTAAAATCAATAAAAGCTTTCCTAAACACAATTATAAAATACTACAGATAGGATGAAGAAGGAGTACCTCATTCTTCAAGTGCTGATTCAAGAAGGTAGTCAAGGATTAGCCTCATTTTTACTTGCAGATGTTTCCACATAGATCACGATGATACCTCACACACTCAAAATTAGGCAAAAACTTAAGCAGCCTGTACAAGTTGATGACTAACCGATGAGAGGCACTTCCACTGTGGATAGTCCATTGCTCACACTGTCACCACACTGTAAGTTTAATTGATAGCAAGATTCTCTTCCCTCAGAAGCCATAGCTGCTCCAGCAACAGAATATTTGACAAGATGGAGCCCAGATTTTTAATTTTTCCTGAATGGGTTTAAAAAAGAATTTAGTGAATGGTAACAGGTTTGAGAAAACATGCTTGCTTTTAAAGCAGAAAGGAAAGAGGTTAGATAAGGATGGAATAAGTAGCCTGGGAAAAGCAGATGGTATGGTGGTTGTGATGGACCATCGGAAATGTCTTACTGCAGCTCGGATGCCAAACTAAGTGTGTCTCAGCATTCCTACCTTTTAATAGAGGCACATCCAACAACTATGCAAAAATATATGCCTGGTTTTTCTTACCGGCTTTTTTCCTGCAGCTTAGCCATAACGAATGACCACACAGTCATAAATTAGTTGAGAAAGTTGAGTAATATTTAATTTAGTGATTATTAGTGACAGCTGTTCAAAAAGATAAAAAAACGAAAAGAAAGAATGCAAACATTCTGCTCTTCAAAACTAACTGATAAAACAATCAATGAGCCCCGTTTTCAAGCAATTTTCTGCAACCACGAAGGCTTGAAACTTTTGTTTCTAAAGGAAGTTGAGACTCCTTATTCAGCTGCTTGAGTACAGAAACTGACACTTGAAGAAAAATGTCAAATACTGCATCAATCACAAATTAAAAAAAAATATGAGCTCTAATCACAGGGATTGGCATGACTGTACTGGAGTGCTAAAATATGCTTGTATCACAGCCTGTTCTAGTGGCAAGAGCTTTTGTCTGAGAACAATGAGACAAGATCTATTTGTGGCTTTCAGCAGTGTCTTTTGGGGCAATTATAAAAACCACCTGTAGAGCTGCATCCCACTTTTCTTTAGAGAAACAGCATTGAGTTTACAAATCTGTACAATGCTTAGTAAAATTGGTCCCCAATTTCAGTTGGGGCTGTATGCATAGCTTCACTACGAATAATAGCAAGCAAGATACTCCCATGCCCTACTTTTAATTCCTTGCAAGGATAACAAGTCACAGGTAACCTTAGCAGAGGTCCCAGCTACAGCAAAGAGAGTAAGGGTTAAGATCTCAGCAGCAGCTGCTTCTTACTAGTATGTATAGGCAACACCTGTCAGTCCTAATGCACTCCTTCCTCACCCGTCCTCTCCTCCTTGGAATTGCATGCAAACATACATACACACACAAATACATACATCATGGCTTAAAGCTTCAGGTTCATCAGCTCAGTCCAGGGAATATTATTTCTAGCAGTCCACTCGCAGAAAAGACATACTTCAGCAGCATCAGGGTCTGCCCTTCTCCTAGCTTCTCTATCTTATATTTCTTTAACATTTGGGAACCAGGAAAAATTCATTTAAACAGAAATACTGCCTAAAATGTAGTTCCCAAAATATATTTTCAAAGATAGATTTAAAGGTCTTTTAGTATCAGCCAAGTTGTGTGGGAGGGCACAGCAGGACACTAACAAGGCTCATGGGAAAGGGTGGGAAATGAATTTCATATGCAAATGTGGAACATGACATGGATGGGAAGGAGGAAAGAAATTAAGCACAAATATTACCGCTTTTTATCCCCAAAGCTTCGTATTACAGATATTACTTATACTGCTTGTTCCATAAGGAAATCTGTGGAAGATAAAATGAAGAGTTTCCAGCCTTTCAAAAGATAAACAGCTTGCTAAGTGGAGGGGAGGAAGTGCTAATAGCTTGCATGCCTATAACTTTAGCACATGATTCTTTAATGTATCAGAGTAAAGTCATTTCCATGACATGCTAACATTGTTCCTTTAGGTACTGCTTCATGAAGACAGTATTTCTGTCATAACCCTCAGAGAACAGTAAAAAACCCACCTGCCTTCCCTTGAGATACGCTGAGTGATGATTTGAGTACCAAAATACATCAGTAATTCAGATCTGTGTTTAGAGGTACCTGAGAGTTATCTACGAGAGCACTATTCTTCAGGCATTGCATCTGGACTGTAAAAGAATACATTGTTTGTTTCTGCTAGACTTCAAGCAGAATAACAAACCTGCTTTAGGATATACCAATTACAGACTCACAGACAGTGAACCGGTTGATATTTCAACATGCAGATAACCTGCTTTCCTAAACCACTTCCTTGAGAATCATTAATTGGTAACCCACACAAAATCAGAGTTGGTGGCAGAGGTGCAGAAAGGGGGATCAAATACACAGAGAAAGAAGCAGCAGACTATGCGGTAAGTGGGGGATCAGAGTTTGGAGGAGAAATGGGGAAAAGGGGACTCTTACCTCACTTGTTCTACCTGCAAATATGTATAATTTTCACTCCCTTCTGATCAGTTATTCAAACATTTGTAATTTACAGATAATCTGAGAGTTACGATCACAGAATTAGGAGAATTCAGATGTGGCAAGAAACCAAAACAACTGGGGATTACGCTACAAGCTTCTTCCTTCTGCATTTAGGCTAGACATTACCGTTACAAAACAAGAACAGTGCTTCACGCTTGCAGAATTTCCATAAATGGAAAACATCAGAATACCAGGAGATGAAAGGAAGTACTCAAATTTTCAACCTCATGCTACAAAAAGTCTTGCTCTTTGCAGTAAAGAGAGACCTGAACGTCTGGCCACGAAGAGTGCATGAACGTGGCTACTCCTGCTTTTGTGAAGAGGAGAGTCCCGAGCGTCGAAACTCACTGGCCACATGGGAGGTCCCAGGAATGAAATTACCGTCACTGAGCCTGAGGCCCTACAGGTACTACAGCTGATTAATTTCCTACAACTGCAGGCTCACTGACCCCTGAATAGCATAAATCCAGCAAGAACGAGACTGCTCCGGCCTTGCAGCTTTTCTCGCAGTGTGTGGCACTTGCGCGAGCCAGGTGACGTTACGTCATTTCCAGACAGAACGGCTCGGGAAGTGCCTGCAGGACCCCCACGCTTTCTTCCCCCTTCCTCCCTGCAGGTGTCCTTTGGCCTTTGAAACAGCAAACGACTCTGTTACGCTGTCAGAAATCTTTGTCAGAACTGTGTCAGAATTCCCCTAGCAATTCCTTTTTCACTGCCTCCGGCCCAAGGCGGCCGGCCAGCCTGCATTTCTCCCTCCACATTTGACTCTTTCTAGAGAGCTCTCATCTGCTCCACTTCCATCGCCCTGGCACAGCTCCCTAGCTCCAGCTCCCCTTTCGGGTTACACACCATCTCCCTTCCAAATGCTGTACCAGGACAAAATCACGTCTGTGTGTGACAGAGAAGGAAGGGGTTTCTCCACTGGGGTATTTAAAATCTACTCCAAACTTCAAAAATGTCTGTCAGCAATAGAAGTAAAACCAACCTTTTTCCTCTCCAAGCAATCAAGAAGTGGTGAAGGTGTAAAGACATGTATCTTTAGCAAACCTCAGAATATCCCACAGAAAGCAGTACTAGATTTCATTGAACCTACCACCCCCTCACACACCAATTTTGTGCTAGATGCAGCCTTACCGAAACACTGTTGCTCTGGCAGCAAGGTGTGCTTCGTTCAGCTGATCAGACTCTTGTCCCATGGGCAAAACTGCAAGAAGTCTATACGTGCGAGTCAGTTACAGATTGGAAGCAAGTAGCTGGACTCTGTTTATGCTACAGAAGTACAAGAGGATGAAAATACAACTCCCTGCACTCACTGCCCTCCAGCTGAGTTCCCTTCAGTATAAGGAATAAGCCACGAGTCATGAACTGGTATGCTACTCTTGCATAACATAATAGGATACAGCTATTTTGTACATGCCTAATATTTTTGGGGATTGTTTTATTTGTTGATATAGAAACAACTGAGAAAACAAACTTTTTTTTTTCTAAAATCCCGCTGAAGACAGACAATGGAACATCTGTGTATGGGTCAGCATTACCGCGTCTGCCCTTGTTCATAATCAGCAATCACCTCTGCCACAGCCAAAATACAGTTATTTATAGGAATGTAGACAGCTTGAGCTAAAGGCATTACTCAACAAGTGAGATCAGAAATGAGCAAAAAATACATGTTCCCCAGGAAATCTCATAAATAGGCAGAAATTAACTCCACAGTTCAGCAAAACTCTTTATGCTTGAATGTTTTGAGGACACTTGGAAAAGACAAACGCTCCAGCGGCACGGAGCCACCCAGCACTGGTCAGCACTTGGTTCAGCGACAGTTTACAGAGCAAAGCTGCTAAAATTGCCAACATCATTTCATGAAACACCCTCTACACCTCCAGTTACAGACCCAGTCCAAGATGAGATTGCTCAAGCAGAGCAGCAGGCAGGGCACCTAGCAGATTAACAAACTGAAACCTGTAGAAAGAAATATAGCAACAAGTTTTTCCCTTACATTTCTAGCAGGAACAGCATTCACAGGGCCTGTGGAAGCAATATCTCAATAAACAAACAAAAGCCCAAATTAATAATGGAACATGGTAACATGCTTTACATCTAACATTTCTATACTGTCTATAAGTAAACGTTAACTCAAAATATCTTGGTCTTGGCAACACGTTATCCTATCAGTGGATGATTTGACATGTTCTTTCCTTTAACAGCTGAACAGGCGGTAAGCAGAATCTATTGAGCTTCTATCAGCTTGAATTTCTCTGCAATTCAGAAGGATACCGAAACTGCTACCCACCATGCATATGGATTTTCTAATAAAATAGTCATCACTGCTTCTCATGAGCAGGTTCAATTAATTTGGTAGATTGGCACTTCAGCTCCTTGATGAAATTTAGTAGCACTTAACAATTTTAGAAATCTTAGGAACAAAGGAGGGAGAGACCAAATGGTGTTTCTGCCTTTGTCAGCCCATGAAAATGATAACATCCTTCCTAAAGCTCTCTGAAGTCTAAGGTTATAGATATAACATTTAATCTTCATCTGCTTTTTGCACATCTGTATTGCTGGTTTATGCAGCAGTTCTGTAAATACTCCCTGTAGACCTCAAAAGATTTTTGTTTCAGAACTGATTTATGAGCTGAGAGTAGTGTTCAGTGCTTATGGTATTCATATCCCTGAAAATGAAAAGCTGAGTGTGAGTGATGGATATAATCTGTTAACAGGACTTAAAGACTATTTGTCTGTTTTCCATTTTCATTTCCCTGCACCGTCATAAATTGGTGCAACAGTGATTCAATGACCCAGATATTGCTACTTTCAGAGCTGGTCATTTTTATCTCCTGATCAAAATGGCTGCATACAGGAAGAATCTTTACGTCTTTTTCTATCAAGTTGCTATACCAGCCATTTGCAACATAAATGGTAAAACAGCCATGTCAAAGGGTAGGTGTTATTATTTTTACTGTGAACAGAACAGAATTAGACATAGCTGCAGACTAAAATCTTTATTCCTCAACCTTTTTATAAAATTAACTCGCGTCCAATTATCCCTCAGACAGATAAACTGCATCTTCCACAAAGAAGATAAAAGCTGATTGAACATCTTCACTCGAATAATGTTTCTCTTTTGGACCCTCTTGGTAAAATGAAGGTATAAACAGCCACACATATTCCTCTGTCCTACACAGGAAGCTTCCCATCTGTCTACAAACAAGGGCTCATTTTTATTGCTTTGGATATATCCTAGGGAACAGAAAATATCACTGCCAATTTCTGTCCCAGGAAGTATTATCTTTGATTTTAATTATATTTCTAGATATTTTCAGGACTACAGCATTTCTAATTATTAGTGCAAACTGAAGGCATCGGGAAGGAATGCCCCCTTGACATCCTAAGTACAGCAAAACAGCCAAGCTAATCACGTTGTTCCCCACCTCCACACACACATCTCATGGTATTGATTACTGCCAAAGGAAAGATAACAGATTTTATAAATCTCCCGTAGGCGCTGGGGCAGCAAGCGGTGAGACTGGGAAAAGGCGCCTGAGGAGATGCTTTATTGGAGGTCTCATCAGAGCATTCCGCCATGGGAGAGAAACGTTACGACTGGATACACCAGAGAGAAAATGCCTGAAACGTTGGACTCGCTCACAGCAGTGAATGCACTGCTGAGACAATGTGCTCCTCTCGTAGGCTAATGCTGGAGGCACAATGGGTGAGAATGGGGAGAAACTATTTCTATAGTTACCTATTTATCCATTGTTCACTTCCCCACTGCTCCACTCTCCTGGCTCAGTGCCTGCAGAGGATCCCAGTTTTGGTACTCACATACTGAAAACAGTAACAGAAATTACCAACAAACAAACTGGAGAGACTGTTGAAATAATATAAAACACATTAATTCTTTCTAAGAATAACTCAACTGACAAGAAAGGCTTTTACTTCTTTTTTAATTACAGAGTAAAGAAAAGCTTTCACTGAGAATAATTAAAATTCATTAAACCTTAGAAAACAATGGATTTAGTTAATATGTGAAATTCTCTTTGGTGCTACGCAAGTTATCAGGATATGGAGAAACGAGAGAGAAGGTTTTATGTCACAAATCAAGATAGAGAATTCCATCACAAAAGCACAGCAATTCCAGGGACTGACTTTTGAAAACAAAGTTATGGAGAAAAATCTCAAAAAAGCTCCATGGCAATATTTAATATCAAGGATGGCCACAAATGGTGTCAAGGAAACAACTCCGAGCACCATCACAAAAGCATGTGGAGGAATTAGATGAGAAAAGAATCAGGTATGTGAATTGACAAAACCTGTCTTGGAAGAGGTAATCAACCACTTTTTGTCCCCACATTTACTCAAAATGCCTGTAGAAGATAGATTAAAACTTTGTTTTAGAGACTGTCAAAAGAAATCCATTGAAAAAAGATTAAATGCAAATAAAACTAAAAAATAAAACAAATCTTTCTCTCCCCACCAGCCTGAACAGCAATACAAGATGCTGAAATAGGATGGTATGAAAACTCTGTACCTGCAAGCAGGGGGTTCAGCTGAAGGCATGGGGGGCATAATGTATCCCGAGACACAGGGTTTACAGCGCAAACACGTTTGTACGGCTTTTGACTGGTAGCTGGTTTGATGGTGCTTTCTCAAGGTGGAGCAGAGGAGCCCATCGTTTCTCTCATTTTTTGAAGGGGTGCTGACTGCACCAGCTGGTTTGCTGAGAGGGATGCGAAAGCTCCCTGCTGAATTCCCCTGCTGCTCCTGCTATTTCATCCCACTGTGCAGATGACAGGGGAGAAGCCGAAGGGGTTAATTACACACCAAACAGGACTCTTGCCTCTTGACTTCTCTATGTGATAGTATAAAGGAAAAATGTTTCTCCTCTTAAATTCTGGACAGCTTACATTGCTTTTCTGAGTAACTGACGATAGAATTAAGCTGTACCCAGAAACAAATGGTTTTGTGTAGGTGATACTGCTGACTAGATTTGGAAGATGTATGTTCTGGAAGTCCAGAAAAATACACTGTTGCAGCTGAAAGTTTTACAAATGCTAGACACAGGCAGTACACAAGCCTTCACTTGAAGTCTAGTGTGTGGATAGGATCATGTTTCTAAATTGACTGGAACCCCACAGAAACAGTACAAATTATCCTCTTTATGTTTGTTGAAATGTAACACTATTTGATAGTGACAGTGCCCAGATAGTCTGTGTGTCTATCTGGGGATACACGAGAGGCCAGTGAATAGACTCTAGCCACCAGAGGCAGGTTAAACAAACAGTTATTTTTGAATCCACTGCTACCCAGAGCTATTATCACAGCTTCTCTCATCTTTGAAAACAAACCTAAATGAAATAACACACCAATGTAATGTAACTTCCTCAGCCTAATATCTAGTTAAAACAAGAAAAAGTCATGGGGAGGGTCTGCCAGGTCCCTAACGTCCTTGCAGAGAGAGGGCTCACTAGCCTTTTTGTTTGATAATTACTTTCTCAATGCTGTTATTTTCTAATATGTTTAAACATCGGTCTTCCAAGACCTTGTGGGTGCTCTGGCCATAACCTGACTTCACTTCAGGATACATGAGCATTGTCCTTTTCCTGTCTGTCCCCTGTGCCAAACCTTACTCTGGGAGGTAATTAGGCACGCGAGCTAGAAAAGAACTGTGGTATACTCTGCCCAGGTCCCTGGTCTGGACAGACAGGGCCTGAGGACACTCCAGGTCCTACCTGTAGACGAGTTACCTCCTCTGGAAGCCTGCTCATTGCTGGCTTGATTCTACCACATTTAATCCACGTTTGCTTTTCTAAGATCAGTGAGCAAGTGCATGTGTGACACTTCTGTTGGCACATGGATGCTGTCAAGCGCACTCTAGAGCCCTGCTGGAATGAAAGAGCCAGTTTTTCTATGGGAGATTGATTACATTGTTCTGTAATCAAACACAGGATCACTGGAGTTCACAAAGGACTCCTCTAAATAAAGTTTTTTGCTAACTCCAATCAGCTGTCCATTCACCCAACTAATTACACATAGGAAAGCCAGCGCATTACTATCCTGCTGCTTGAGCACTGTAAATTGTCTAGAGTAGACAGGGCAATAATAAATAATAGCCCAGAGTTTAAATTTGGCTCACTTGGTTATTTTCTCTGAAATACTGTTCAAGACCAAGATGCTGAAATCTTTCTCAGTGGCTCTTCTAGACTGGGTAGTCTTAGAGTGCTTTAGCTCTGCAGCACATAAAGGAGATTCCTGTTACTCCAGATGTTCAGTAATCTGTCTCAGCTTGATGCTGAAGAATGAACTTACCTATACATTAAGGCTACCTGGAGAATGTTTTAATGGCAAGAGAGAATATAAACAAAACCTCACCGCTCTGGGCTTTTGTTCTTTTTTGTTTTCTGTTTTACAAACCAGATTTAGAATTCTTATGGAAACATTTTTTAGTTTACTTACAAAGCTAACTGCAACCAAGTGTTTTTGCACTGCCCCTTTCTCATTACAATCCACTGAGATTCAAGCAGCTGAAAATCTATACCCATCAATGCTCTGTCGCTACTTTCAATATCATAAATACATGTATGAACTATGAAGACACAGATCCACTTAAAATAACGCAACGCAGGCGACACATTAAACTCACAATGAGCTATTCGTTATAGAGGGCATTAAAGGGTAAAACTGGCTCAGTTCTCTTCCTGAATTTTCAGCTATACTTTTTTCAGCTGTTTTCTGAATTGTACATTTTTGACAGATTTTTCTCTCTCGCTTATTTAATTTTTGGTCTCTCTCCGCTTCCTGGTCAAGACCTTGTACCCCAGACATCAGCCTGCTTGAAAAGGTATGGCTACAGCCCCCCTGAGGTTTGTCAACAAGTTTCCCCTATGTGAATGTACCTGTTATGTGTCCCTTCAGTCCTACTCCCATGTTGCCCAGACACTGGTTATCACTTTCCCCTCTTAACGAAAGGCTTCAGAAGCAGTTTATTCATGAGCCATAAATCTGAACTCACTCGATATTTATTAGCACAGCCATATAAATTCAGACATGGCCCAAACCATGAACTTCATCTGCCAAACTCTGCCTTCAGTTTGGCTTCCAAGTTGTGTTTTTCACTTCTGGTCCTATTGCAACCGAGTGTTCATTACTGAATCCAATGAGCCCAGTGACATTTTTCAGGCCTGATGCAAATGTCCAATGGGATTGAATTTTAATTCTCCCGCAGACCTTTAAAAACAAATAAATAAACCTCACAATAACTTGCACACACTCAGCTTTGTTCACATCACATACATGTTCACCACAGCTCTCTACTGCATTGGAGACCTGCTCTAGAAGGGAGAGAACCTGTGCACGTGCACTTAGGTTACGATTACTGACATCGGACTGCAAAATTTCTTATACCACTGTACAAATATGTACATTTCATTAATTCGACTTGGTTAATAATTAATTGGCCCACAATCGAGACAGCAATGTTGGGTTAATTCACTTCTGGGAGAACTAAGTTGAATGCTTCAGAAATTAAATTAAAAATCATAAAAACTCTATGGTAGTTCACTGTTCAGACATACGTAGTTACAAATACAAAAAATGAAGGGAAATCTGAAGTTCTTACAGCTTTTAACTCATCTACCTGACAGATGGGTACTATACTTTCATATCAACAAAGAGAATTTAATTTTATAGGCAGAAAACTAGAAATACAAGTTACATTGTGCCTGTAATGGAGCTGAGTTCTAATTAAGATTGACAACTTTGTTGCTGCACTCCTCATGTTTTGTTGTTTTAACGATACAACCATAAAAGCATTTTTACTTTGAAAGCACTTACATAAATGTGCCATCTACTCAGAAGACCTGTTTTACTTGAGCATTCTGACGTGTCTCTGCAATTTTAATGATTAAAATAGGTCCTCTGTGCTTTTTATTGCTGATGCCATCAGAAAGTCAGAACATGAGTAGAACAGGTCGATCCTCCTTATCATTATCCACAGAGTAATTTACTAAATTAAAGTAAGCTTTTCCATCTCAAGTAATTAATGCAACTAACCCACCCCCCCCATTTATTTTTGCAAAAAATAAAGAAGTGTTTAGAAACCAGATGTATATTTCTTTGTTAATCAACTGGAATTCCCAAGAAATTGGAGGAAAAAATGGTCTGGGTCAGTAATTGAAATTAAATGAATTTTAAAATAAGGTCAATATATCAGCAAGTAGACAGCTAAGGGAGATCAGTGAGTGCATCCTCTTGTGCAATGAGGGTTCTGAGTAAAGGGGCACAAGCAAAGATTTCTGGCTTTGCCCGGATTGCAGCAAGAAAGAGCATGCAAGAAAGAAACATTACGAGCCCAGATCGCCCTGAGACAGAATGGCCATCTAAGTTTGGGAACTGGTAATTGACAGGGCAATCATTTGGGTAATTAGGAACCTAGCTGTGCAGATCCTTATTTATGTTTTATCAGATAAATCTCTGCCTTTACAGATGTGTGATCTGGTCTCCCTTGAAGCTGACAGGATTGATAACAATTCCAAATCAGAAGTAAACCTCTTCCACTTAAAATCTGGTACAAATAGTAAGAGAAATACTCTTTTTGCCTTTGTTTATCAGTCTAGGGAGATAGGCTCATGATAGTCTGCTATTGGTTGACACAACTATTGGTAAGAAGCTACTGGCATACTAATTATTAGCAGAGTTGGCTAGAAAACAATTAGCATGTGCCACGAAAAAATATAAAAGATATAAAACTAAATTCTTATCTCATTATCTGAGAAATTTTTTTGATTTGTGAAAAAGAAAACACTAGCGAATGTTTGTTGAGAACCCAGCAATTTTTACTAGACACTTGAATTGCTGGTGCCATCAATTTTTCACACCACTTCAACTAAATCTAAACATTAGGGGATTCTGTTTCTGACTTGAGGAGAAGATAATAATCAACAGATCACAGACACATCACACCGAAGCCAGCGTGTTTCTTCTCGTGGACAGTGTGACAAAGTGGACGTGAACTTGTTATTATGCTATGAAAGACACGGCCTCCATTCCCTACTACCTCTGAGCTGTCTGCGGCAACCTAAGTTATCTTAAGCAAGGGACTGACTGTATGTCTCAGCAACACAAGATAATGAGGTCTTGATGAAACAAGTGTCATGAAAAAAAGAGAAGCTGCAAGAGTAGT
>NW_008824233.1:1709537-1723211 GCF_000699105.1 Pygoscelis adeliae | reverse complement strand
TCAGCACAAATTTTAGGGCAGGAAAAGGCCCATGGGTGTGATGTAGGGCCTGAGATACTGTTTCAAATAGCACATCACAATTGCCACTCCAAAGGGAAAGTGGGTGCAGTCATCCCACCAACAAAAAGTAATTATTTCCACATTATTATTGGGAAAATGCTTATGTAGCATATTAACGTATGGTCTGTCACAGATGTTTGAAGAATCTGTATGGATCTGAACACATAACTGTTCCCCATTTTTTTCCTCACAGGACAGAGAATAAACTGGAGGTGGGAGTACGCTCGCTTTCTATTCCAAAGGTACAATATTTTCTCAGAGACACTGAATTGTTCCACAGACTTCTCAAACATCAGCCCAAAAAGAGGAGCGACACCTGACAAGCCTGCCTGTTGGAAACTGAAGCTCCACAGCTGACGGCAGTTCTACCTCCAAGTCTGTTTGATCCGTCATGTTAGAAATGTCTGTGGCCACACAAACTGCGGCTACTTTACGTCCCCTTACATGGAGCAATGTCAGCACTAAGAGTAGTAGTAAACATTTAAAAATGAACCCTGGTACAGACAAATTTACAAATACTCCTTGACACTGACAACATGAGTGAGATGCTTAGGCCTCTGTCCAACTGTGGTGGGTTGACCCTGGCCAGCAGCTAAGTACCCACACAGCCGCTTGCTCACTTCCCCTGCAGCAGCACAGGGGAGAGAATGGGAAAAGCCAAAGCAAAACTCAAGGGTCAAGACAAAGACAGTTTAATACGTGAAGTAAAGAGGGAAAAAAACAAGTGATGCAAAGGCAATCACTCACCAACACCCACAAGTCGACCGATGTCCAGGCAGTCTCTGAGCAACAGCTACCTTGGAAGACCAAAATCTCCTAAACCTTCTTCTTGCATGACCCCAGTTTTATTGCTAAGCATGACACGATATTGTATGGACTACCCCTTTGGTCAATTTGGGACAGCTGTCCTGGCTGCGTCCCCTCCCAGCCTCTTGCCCGCCCCCAGCCTACCTAGTGCTGGTGGTGAGGGAGGCAGTGGGACAAAGAGAAAGCCTTGATGCTGCCCAAGCACTGTTCAGCCATACACCATAGCCAAAGCACTGGTGTGTTATCCACACTGTTTTAGTCACAAACCTAAACCACAGCACCGTACGCACTGCTACAAGCGCAACAATATCCCCTGAATAAAAAAAAAAGTCTTTCTAGTAATTCAATGGGCAGTGAATCTGAGCTTGAAAGGGTTATCATCAGCATTATTTATTTTTGTAATTTTAATGCATCAGGATTGCTGTAGGCTTTGCCTTAAGCTTTGACTGACATTTTGGCAGCCTCTCTCCACAAAATGAATCTACGGAGATCAACAAAACAGTCTGATAAACTTTTTCCTTGGCAAACATAAACCAAACCTGTACCATTTATTCTGCTTCCAGATACACTTTTTAAAAGCCTACTATGTCTCTTCTGGAGAAAGAAAGAGGAAAAAAAGATACAGAAAAAAGAAAGAAAAAGAAAAAGAAAAAAAAGAAACCTAACAGCCTAGATCCCATTTCTATTACAAAGATATCCTTTGTCAGTGTAATAAAATAAACTATTTTTCCCCGAATAAATCTTTGTTACTGGGGTTGCCCGTAATCTAGATAGCAGAGTTTACCAAAATCAGTTCAAAGAAATACAATGAGAAAGTGGAAAGAAAAGAGGTGAAGAAAAGCTTTGCATTGCTCACTTCAATGAAATGAACTAAGGATGATGATAGATGCAAAGAAATGTTTGGTGTTGTCCTAAAATGAAAGGCATCAGCACTATTTCCACTCCAGAAGACAGCAAGTGCACGGCAATTTAGGGCCATGCTCTGACTTGAGACACACACCATGAGAACAGAGAAGAAGCGCAGAGGAGTTGGGGGCTGCTGAAAGAACACCGTATTATTAAAAAAAGTTAGACATTTTAGTAAAATACACGCTAATAAGACCTCACCTGGCTTTTAAATTATTTTATTATACCTAAATTAAATAATAATTTCAGTCAGTAATCAACTAGCTGCTTATTCTGCCTTCCCATGTTTTAAAGCCCTCAGTCTATTTAATGACCATCACAATAAAGCACTTATAGATTTTTGTGTTTAAATAAATTATATCAGTGAGGACACTGACTACCCATTCCTTGTTATTGCCTCATTCCTATTCTTCAGAGGTTGCACGGCTGAGAGCAGACTGGAGGAAAAGGTAAGCTATACAGAAAAGCTCACATAAAAAACCAGACTGTCATCACCTCAAAATCTCTACTTCATAAAAAAAACAAGAAAAAATATTTTCAGCTGCAAGACTGGCAAAAAGAAATCCATCTTCTCAATCCTTATTCAGTCCATTCCTGCAGCCCCTATTTTAGAAACTCTGTATTAGCTTGTAATAGGCATACTTCCTAAAGAGTGAGAGGAAATCATCACAGAGAAGACTCTATGTAGACAAAAGGAAATTCCCTCAAATTTTGACCTGGAGCTTATAAATTGCACTCTTCCCAATGCAAGCTTGAGGAAGCTTGAAATCAGATCTGCTCATTAGAGACCAGTTTCTTAAGAAAAGAACACAAGGAAAACAACTCAACCTGCAAGCTGAAGCTTTTCCTTGGCCTTGGAAGAGTTTTTCCCAGAGAGGATGATTTTTTAGAAGATGGACTTCAGAGATTTAGTCTGTGCCTTTCTAAAAGCAGCGTTATCTATCAAAATCACAAAGTTAATGAACGGAAAAATGTGTAATTATTGTTATTCCTACAATAGTAACAGCAAGATAAATTTAATCTGTTGACTTCACTGCATTAGTAGAAAGCCCACATATAATGTGGCTCACCAAACCTATGCCAGATTTACAACATTTCAGAACAGAGCACTAAAAAGCTTTTACAATTTTTTTTTTTCTGGGAAAGTACCATGCATTCCAAATGGATCAGCATGAAACAGTAACAGCATCTTTCTTTACATAGAACCTGTCCATTAATACTGTAGCCCTTAGGGGCTACATGCACCAGAACCTGGGTCGACACCAGGCACCGCTGTCAGCAGAGACACTGCCTGCTTGGGAACCCATTAGGCCTGGAAGCAGCTTCCATGATCTGCTCGGAGGATCCTGAGTAATTAAGTGACTAAGTCTTCTCCAGCTTCAGGGAAAATGACCAAAATCGGGGCTGGCTCAGTTTTCATGGCTTTTTTCTACTCGTTCTACCTGTTCTTTAATCAGGCTTTTTCTTACAGTGTTTGCTTTGCCACAGTCAGACAACTCATATTTTTTAAATCTTGAAGAGAGCTTTAATGGATCCAAACCATTTATCCCTGAGATTTAAAATACTCAGAAATGAAAATGAATGAGAATGTAATTTATGCATCAATATCTGATGAATAGGAATATCTTTAACTTGTTCCTTTGATCTCATATATACATCTGGAGTGGCTGGTTGTCTATAAAAGGAGAGCAGTTTTGGAAAACTGCACGTCACAGCTGCAAATTTCCTAGATGCCACAGAAAATAGCATGACAAACAGCAAGATGCAGAAAAGCAGATTTTTAAAATTCTAGATTGAAGTCGTTATTATTAATGTTACAGGGCCTTTTGTGCGAATAAGGGTAGCAAAACCTCATCTTGTGTAAAGCCAATTTTTGCAAAAAAGAACTACAAAGGATGGAGCTTAAGTACTAGAACGTGTTTCACACCTGAGGACATCATAGAAAGTTAGGTGACAGATACAGCACTTATTGAAAATGCGGGAGGCAAATCACAGAAAATAAAGATGAACATTGGCACCGAGTCCAAGGAGTTCAAGCTCAGTTTGGAAGGAAAAGAACAAAAGTAAAAGGTTTAGAATTCGTGAATGACTTGCTTGACATAGAAGGAAAGACAGACAGGTTTTCTCTATTTTACTTGCTGCATATGTGACAAGAGCAGCATGAGCACTTCTTTTGACAAGAAGTCAGAAGAAGCAAGTCACAATAGCTAAGTGTCCAAAAATGCTTTCGAGCCCTCCCGCTAAGCAGAGCGCAACTACTTGCTGTAGCACTACATTCCTAATTGTCATTATACTTACTAGTTAGGGTTTGGCTATTTCCAGTTCATTTAACATGAATGCTGAAAAATATATTCTTCTTAAATGCATGTACAAATAGGCTTTACCTTACATACATACGACCAGAGATGCAAATATCATTTTCATCGAAAGGGATAAGCTATGTATATATGAAAAACCAGAAGATACATAATGTCTTGAATCCCGTTGCTCTCATTCGCTTATGACAACAAATATTAGATTTTTTTCTTGTACAAATTTTTGTCCCAATACAGAACAGATTTAGTGTGTGTTGTTTCACATTGACAGGTTAGCAGAAGTGAGAAATCTTGGAAAGATATTGTGATCTTTGCTAGCAATATTTATTCAGCGGTACTTTAAAGTTATAGCAATCTAAACATCTAAGAATTTCTGCCACAAAAGCTGCACGTGATTACAGCTTTCTGTGACGTTTGCTTCAGATATGCATTCACAGCTACAAAGTGGAATTAGTACTCAGTATAAACACTACTTTTCTACTTCTTTGCCAAAGAACTCATACTGAGGTATTAATTTAGTATATTCCTAAGATCGTACTAACAAGTCAGTCATATCTACTATTAGGGGATCCTAAGCCTCCAGATAATATAAGCAAAGAATTCTTTTATATTTGGGGCTTAAATAAAGATACTATGAAGTTCATCAATAGACTGAAACAAAATTAGCATGAGAAGAGACCTCAAGAAGTCATCTAAGCTATCCTCTTGCCCTAACAAATGAATAATAGCAAAGTCATTCCTTAATGTACTTGCAAATATCCGCAGGAGACTACACAACCTTCCTAAGCAATCTACTCCAGTGCCTCATTATCTGGACCACTAGAAAGGTTTTCCGTTGTTTACCCTACATCTTTCTTCCTGCAGGTTTAGGTCATCTGTCCTTGTTCTGTTCCCCAAGGACACGACATATACCTTTTGCTTGTAGCAGCCTTTCATGTACCTTTTACAAACTGTTACCGCATCCCTCTCCTCCCACCTCCCTCTCTTCTTTACACCCAGTCTCTAAAGCTAAGCATTCCTAGTTCTTTCAGTGTCGTCTTAGATGTCATCCTTTAAGAGTTATCCAACCTTTGCCTTTCCTATGTCCCTTTATAAATGGGAAACTGTCGCTCAGAATCAGTACAACAGTACACAATCCATTTTTGGAAGTGGTCACCATTAATTAACATAAACTTTCTGTGATATTAGTAGATTGAGATTCTTACAGTATCGGAGAATCTTTTAATATTGGATTTACATTGTGTAACTAGCATTTGTGATCTATAAATCTTTTTTCTATTTGATCCCCTACAGGGAAGCATATATCCCCTATGTACTTTTATTTATCAAAGCAAGGTCAAATTGTCTAAAATGGATAATTAGAGAATAACATGGCCACAGGGTGTTCAGGTGTTTCTTTTAACTTAGGTAAAGGCTTCCATTAATGTAGATATCCCAATGTCATGGGAACAGCCTGTCCTTTCATGTGACACTTGGCTAATGTCACAAGTATGTATGAAATGACTCTACCTCAGGAATGACTTCAAGAACTCAGTCTAAGATAAAAGGTCAGATAGCTAAACAACATAAGTTTTTATTTTCATTTTGTCTTCAAAGTTTTAATTCAACAGCAAAAATCTGTCAAATAGGAGTACAAGCTTTTTTTCCTATTTTTCCTGGCTTGACTTTTCTATGTATCAACATTTAAGAAAAACAAAATAAACAGGGGAGACAAAAAGAGGTTGCTTGCAATTTCTTCAAAGTGTAGTTAGTATCCACAGCTCTTTGTGTAACGCTTTTCCCTCTTTGAATCTTGGACAAGAAGCACTGAAAGGATTTTATCAACATCAGTCCATTTAAATGCAACTCCAGAGAGATAGGGAAGCACTGTCCCCACTCAGCAGATGGAGATTACTGAAAAAGAGGCCAAATGATTTGCCCAAAGATATACACGTTAGCAGCAGTAGGTGGTACTGAAAGGCTGGGGATATTTAGAAAGCATGATGTGAAATGAAACATAAAAGAGAGGAAAAAAAAAAAAAAGAAGTGGTGATAGGCTAATTCCCAGGAAAAAATATTTTTGTCAGAAAAACAATATCTCTAGGATAAACACAGAAACCACATTATTAGGAAAACTTCACCAAAACTGGATAAAATGCAAATAATCTAATTTTTCTGATAATGTATGGTGCAATTTATTTTCTAATAAGTAATTTCTAACAAACATGGAATGTTTTCATGTTCTAAAGTGCTTTTCCATCATCTATTATAGAATTAATTTAAGATTCATTCACTGCTAAAATATGCAGAAAGTCCTGAAAAAAAAAGAGAAAGCATGAGAGTTCTTCAGAAATAAATTTATCTTTGTACCAGTATTATCATTACTTTTAAACTGACAATCTTAAATAATTCCTACATATGACAAGCTGCAATTCCACACAAACCAACCCAAATCATAAGAGTTTTTGGTGTATGTACTTTTCACATTTGAAAACACTGGGACAGTACTTCCTCATTAGCCTTTTTAGTTTTGAATTACGGTGGCCCATTTTGTTTCAGCCCGATGGAGATGTAGTGACTTGCTGTGACCCAAACAGAAAGCAGAAGCACTTTGACCTTAAGAAGAAAGATTCAGCCAAGCCTTCAGCCAGGGTATCTAGTTATCTCTCCCTTTACCTGGGCACAGGAGGTTGCTGCTTCCATTTCTTTCCCCTTTCGTTTAGATCCTGTGAAAGCAGCTGGCATTTATTGCTCCCATCCTGAAATTACTTTTGTTGGTGTGGCATGTATATCCTTGTAAGAGAGGTGGTGGGTGCCCCATCCCTGGAAACATTCAAGGTCAGGTTGGACGGGGCTCTGAGCAACCTGATCTAGTGGAAGATGTCCCTGCCCATGGCAGGGGGGTTGGACTAGATGACCTTCAGAGGTCCCTTCCAACCCCAAACCATTCTATGATTCTATGATAAAATGTGATGCCAAAATACTACAGACTTACGAATAAACCAAAGTACAACACAGTGAATAAGCATCGGGTTCTCTTCTAACATTTCCTGGAGTTTAAGTATCCCAGGGGCCAAGATACTGAAAAGCTACTGCAGAGATGGAGGACAAATGGTGGAGGAGACTTCAGGTGAGACCACAACATGGTAAACAAGGGTCCCCCTTCTAGGGTTAAAGACCTAAACTATGTGAACGATGGTATGTCATGTATTTGTGTCCTGATATTATAATACAACTTCTGCGCATTGTTGAAACAGAACCAGCGACAGGCAAGACACTGTGGAATCTTCCACATCAAAATAAACAGGATATGATGGATTTTTAAATCAGCAGTTATTAAAAAAAAAAAAAAGGCAAAGAGATAGGAAATATTTGCTGTCTTACTCTGCATCTCCTAAGGGACTTTTATTAATTTTGTTTTTAAAAATAGCATCAGCAGAGATTTGTAGAAAAAGATAGGGCTGTCTACCACCTACCAGCTTCCACTTCAAAATGAGTAAAATAAATCCCCTTGCCTAAAAGAAAAGCTTAGCACATTTTGTGTCACAGCACTGTAAGAGATATTAATTTATCTTCATTAAAAAAAAGAGAGAAGCATATCATCTTACTGTGATGACTTCTTCCAGTTACCTCAACTAGCAAGGACTAAGCTTAAACTGGCATGAGTGTGAAAAGGAATAATTTACTTCAACTCGGTACTTGTAAAAGCACATCTGGAGGAAGGAAGGGTCATTCCCATTGTGGGAGGAAGTTACGTACAGTTTCATGCTCACTGTTCCATTTCAAATACTGGAGGGCTGATATTTCTGCCAAAGCACGCAGTATTCCAAGCCAACAACTGGTAGGAAAACACAATGTGTTGGTAAAGCAAGGCCACTGACTGTGCAACATGGGAATACACTTTCACGAGTGGAAGAGAGTCAGCTATGGCCTAGAAATATATCTTACGATCACATAGTCATCCATGTGAAATAACAAAATATAATTAAAACTGTTATTTGCATCTACAATGTTTATTAATTTTAGTTTTTCATGAATGTTTTGAATTTTGACAAGAGAGAGTGAAGACCTCATGCTAAGTTTAGCAAAATTCCTGTTTGCATTGTCTCATGGCTTCTAGGAAAGCCTCAGTTCCCCTTGCATTCCCTGGAACATCTGTTCTGAACATGTAAGCACTGGAGCAGTAAAAAACTATACAATAAATATCTAGCTATGTATTCTAGCTGACAAGGAAAATCTTCCTCAATAAGACTCAAACTGCAAAGAGCAACAAAACATTTCTGGAAGCTTCTGGCCCTTTCATATCAATCTACATTGTGAACCCTTAGCAGGTACTAGCTTAAGAAATGCTATACGTAGGAAGGTTTAAGGGTAAAGATGGTAGGTCTGCTGATTAGACTTGATCTTCAAGCTAAATAGCTTATGGCAGTAATGGCTGAGATGTTCCTAAGTAATTGCTAACGGTGTAGGTTATTCCAGGTGGACAAAATTGCTGACTTGATATAACATTTCTTGCTTAATGACTGGCCAAGATTTAAGTGACTGGCAGTTTAACATCTCTCTCATTTCCTTCAGACACTGTGAAAGAAAAGAAATAAAGTTTCAGTTTGTAATGTGAAAAGCTGACACAGAGCTGTCAGACATTTCATTTCAGCAAATCCTCCCTAGGAAGCGCAACGGTGTGTGAGCTCTGAATTCCCTGCGAGTTTATCGATCTCACGTTTGCCAGACAAACAAGTGACATCAGCCCTGCAGACTCGTTGCCAGAAAGTAAAATGGCAGTTTCTAGCATCCAGATGCAGGTTGGTTGGTTGGTTTGTTTAAACTGAACGAGCACAAGATGCCGAAGGTGCCTCAGCAGATACAGAATACAACAGCTGCCAGGATGTAACTCTCACCTTAGTCACTAGCAAGCCGAAGACAATCTCACGGAAGAGCTGCTCATAAATGCCAATTTTTGTATAATGTGTGCGGGTCACTTGGTGATGAAGTAGCCCATGCCATTTGTTTTAACTGCAGTTGACAACTCATTGCTTAATTGACTAGAGCTAATCCAGCACGATGTTTTTGCACATGAATATGTGGAAGAAGCAGCTTCCTGAATATTTAAATGGACAATATCAAGGCAGTCACAAATACTGTATTACATTAGCATGACTAATAGTTTGCTATCTTGAATTACAGAAAACAAATCTCATTGCTGAGTACAATACTTTCTGTAGCCTATTAGTACTTCTTTAGCATCTCCTGTCTGCCCTCGTTCTTAGAAATGCTGCTTGCTTATCAGCTGCTTGCTTATCTGTGCAGCCTAGATACTCAGTAAGCCAGACCAGCACAGAGCTGCTCTCATACATCATGGAACTTATTAGCCATGTACATTTCTTTCCCCGGGTTTCAAATGAGCTGGACCGGTTTCTTACACAACTCACAGGTGGGAGTGAAAAGTGTATAGAACAGTGTATTGCCAAATATACGTAGTTCAATTACAACAAGTAGGACAGTACAATTACAAAAATAGGGTGGAAAACTAATTGCTTGGAGAACGTGCCTTTAGACATGAGCTGTTCTCCCAGTGGAAGAGCGAAGCATAAGCAGACGGACAATAAAATACATACATAAGCATCTTAGGTGTAACTCCACACTTCCATTTAGGATGGGATGCATTTCTTTGAAGGGAACTGAGTCTAAAACCCTCAGACTGTACTTCACACCAAAAACAGAACGAGAAAAACTTGTCAGCATTCTCTTGCTAACTTAAAGTTGCTTTGAAGAGTGGCACGTGGCGTAACTGTTGAAAGACCTCTCTCTGTGGACACAACTGGAGAATGGTTTGTTGCTTCTATTATTTCCTTGATTCTAAAACCTGCTGCAGGAACATTTAAATAGGAATCAAGAAAAGGACTTTTTTAGACACTATTTTATCTACAACCACAACATATATATCTATTTATATAATATATAAATATATTTTTATATTACAAACCACGACATGGTTTCATCTCCGTTAGATTTCTGTTGACTTTTTCAAATATGTTCTTTCATTATGCAGGAGAATTTGCCATGAGCCACTTCTTCCTACTCTTGTTCTCAGTAAGTAGCATCTACTTTCCCAACAAGTCCCCCATTGTCTCTGGCATTGTCTGTAGTGTCCGTCCTGCACTAATGCCACTGACAGTACCCTATCTGCCAGAAGGCCAGGAGCACCAGGACTTTCCAAAGGGGTCATAGACCACTAGACCATGCATCTGAGCATGTCAACATAATCCCACAACGCAGTCCAGCATGGTTTGCGTCTTCTTGCCACACCAGAGAGTCTCCAGGCCCTCACACACTGCTTGCAGCAAAGACTCAGAGCTGGTCGTAGAAATGGGAAAGCAGCTTGGAAAAGGTCCTCATCACCCCCTGAATGGACGTGGCAGACACCTATACCTCTAACCCTTGAGGATACTTCCAGAGGGGACAACAACACAACATCTAGCACTTATTTACAGCTCATCTTACTATATTCACACCAACAGGCAGACTAGAACTTCCCTGTCTTCTGACAGTTGCTTGCTAATCTCCATACTGCTTTTGCCAAGTAATTTCGATTTATGTTCTTAACATCGAAGTTTCCATACCTTGAGAACTAAAGTAAAAATTACATAGCTATCTTCTACTGACAATTTTACAACTCATTTTGAGAGAAAGATTTGGGCGGGGTATTCCAAAGAACTATTATGAAACAAGATTTTAGTGAAACTCAACTGGAACTTCTTGAAACTACTTAGAAAAGGCTCAAATCTAAAAGATACAGCTGAAAACAGCTAATTCCTTAGGGAAACTAAATCAGAGCATTATCACCTCTTATAGATCCATATTTAGCATTCATGTGTTGTACTGGGTGAACACAAGACAAAATTTGTGAAAGAACTGAACATCAATTGGTCCCTAATGAAGCTGAAGCCAATGCAGCTACCAAAGATTTCTTTCCAAATATTGTACTGTACTCTGCTGTTTCAATACTGACATCATTTCCAATGATAATAAACATAATTGCAACTTACAATAAGACATAAATTATAACATAAAATAATTCCCACTTAAAGAAAGACAGAATTATATTAATGGCTACATCTTAACAGATGGATTAAGAAACATAGACACCAGAATCTATTCTATTTCTAATGCAAACTGCTAAGAGGCATAGGAGATAACTTCTTGTACTCCCTACAAAGGAGAAAAGGATGGAATTCTGGTGGTTTATAAAAGATACCCACATTTTCATAAGATTGAGCCTACACAATTAAATAAAAGAAGTGGCATGCTATGATGGACTACATGCATGCCCTGTCATGCATGAAAAGTGCTGGTCTTTTTCATGCACTGGGAATGCAGAGAGGGGTTCAACATCTCTGTGACGATCCCTAGTGTGGTTAGGGACTTCACCTGCCCTGCAGGGTGGGAAACTTTGACAAGAAATATATATTATTGAATGAAGTTTATTCTCTAGGGCCCAAATTTCTCTACCAGACAGATAACGGCACAGGGTGGTGTAACCAGAGAATGTAATTCTGAGTGTATTTGACTGAAAATGAAAGTCATGTTATTCTTTTGATATAGACTAGAAATAAATAAAAGCAAGCAGATTTTAATATTCTAGGCTCAATGTCATATTTGGCAATGTTTTTACTCTTGGCGGCAGCGAAGGCCAAGGTGAGGGGTTCCGAATATTACCAATGCTTGCATGAAGCTGGCAGGAAAGGCTACCTAGATTACTTAATGATGTGTGCTTTGCAGTTAATGAGCCATTCCTCAATTTTGTCTATTTAATAGAGGAAAAAGAAGTTACTTTGAGAAGTGCATTTGTCACAAGGGGATGAATAGTTTTGATGCTTACTATTACAAAAATATAGTATCAGATGTAAATACATACATACATATGGAGTCTAAAATGTATTTTTTTCTCTTTTACTGAGCATAGTATTAATAAGACACAGAGTGTTATGTTCATATATTAAACTTTTTTTTAATAACATATGCTGTCTTTGAAGTTACACAAAGGTAATTCTGTGATGTAATTAATGAACTTTGCTTTAGGTGTGCTAAAAAATGTATAAGCAGTGTAAGGTACTTCCAATTTCTTCATTATGGTAGCTAAGTTGCATTTACTGTGAAGAAAAACAGAATATCCTTGCAACAGTGAATTACAATTCTCAGGTGACTGATTCTTAATGAAATATTCTAGAATTTGCTTTACCTGACTTATCCCTTTGATAACACCTATTCCTGCTTAGTCCACAAGCACAATTAAATACATAGCAAGCACATATATACCTTTATAATATATACAATTTCATATATGTACATCCCCCCAATATATTATATAACAGTATATATGTGTCTGTTTTTCCCTAGAAGCCTACTGCTAACAGTTTTTTTTCAGGGTGTTGCAGTTTCTTTCCACTGTGAAAGAGAAGCTATTAGAAAAAAAGGATATTGAACCTCATGGCAGAAGACATGCCAACTTTCAAAAAGAAAAGGTTTTAAGACCAACAAACTGCTGAAGTTCTTCCCATAAGGCCTTTTCTCCTATTCTTACAAACAGAATGTTACAAAATTGCTTTCACCTTTGCAGGAAGAGACCAGAATTGGTCTTGAGAATAATAAGTTTGTTGGCCACCACCAACCAATGCAGAACAGTGTCCCAAAGGGAAAGAAATCAACCAGGTTCAAACCCAGGGGAATTCAGCCTGCTGTTCCCTAGGCAAATCAAAGGCTCAGCTCATTATAGTTGATGTCCACACATATAAAAATGCGCGTGTGCACACACACACACACGCTTTGAAGTTCTGCTTGTTTCATACGCTGTATTATTGTGAGCGACTAAATCACTTTCCATTTTAAAAGTAATAAATATGATCTGCTTATAAGGCTAAGCACCCTAAAGATGCAAAGATTTGTCCTCAGTATGAAGTACCATTGATAGACACCCTTATATGTGATTATAATTCTGTGTAAGTTTCTACGCAGTGTTTAATACACTGCAATTTTTTTATTTTATGAGCGAGGCAGAAGCTGAAAGATCAGATCGTGCAGCAAGATACTACCAATATAATATTAATATATTATAATATATTATATAATATTAATTATAAGTTACCTATTATATTAATGGGCGTTAAATGAAACATAACTGTAACATATTTTACTATTAAATGTTCTGGTCAGTGTCTCAAAACATTTTGCTTATTTTGGAATAGCTACAATTTAACAAAATGGAAAACAAACCGTGAATACAATTGCTGCCAGGGTAAGAAGCAACACTGCAAGTCAGGAAACTGGGGTTTAACTCCTGGATGGGCTACCAAGTTGCTAGTGAGGCTGACCAGCTAATTATCCTCACAACAAGGCAATGAATCAGAAGTCCTGGGGACAGGGAAAAACTAAGGTATGGTAACCACCAATGCTACAGCAGAAAGGAAAGCACTTATTCCAGAAGGGGAAACAAAAAAAATAGAAAACAACAGGAAAAAAAAGAAAAAAAAAAAGAAAAAAAAAAAAAAAAAAAAAAAAAAAAAAAAAAAAAAAAAAAGAAAGGGGGGGAAGGGGGAAAAAAAAAAAAGAA
>NW_008824233.1:1708861-1709422 GCF_000699105.1 Pygoscelis adeliae | reverse complement strand
TACACGACCTTTAGAGGTCCCTTCCAACCCAAACTATTCTATGATATTTTTGCATCCACACTCTGTACGGTTCCCAGCCGTTCTGCAGCTGTGCCTCACTGCCTGCCCCTTTTTCTTCCCCTAACCATCACAGGTCACAGGTTCAGTGCTGCCCTCTCCTCCCAAGGCCACGGCAAGCTTGCCCTTCTACGAGTATGTGAAGCAACAGCCAATGTGGCCTGGTAAAAAGCTGACAAGGTGTGTGAGAGCTGAGTAGCCCCAGCTTTCCACTATGCCAAATCTGAAGGAAGAATATAAAGCCCTTAAAAATGCAATGATTCATTCTTCAAATTATGGCAGTTTATAATTGTGTTACCGAATTGAGACAAAAAGCAGATAGGAGCCCTTATTGGACCCCAAATTTAATTCCATTACTTGAATTTTCTGGTTCATTAGGACATCAGAGCACCCCGTATAACTGAATACAGGATTTCTTGGAAAATCTTCCCTTATGGTAGAAGAAACCAGGGGAACCCAAAGCTGCATTCAACACCTTTACTTGTACAATTTGGGTGATTTTCT
>NW_008824233.1:1688364-1708794 GCF_000699105.1 Pygoscelis adeliae | reverse complement strand
ATACTGTTCCCAAATAATGCCTGCTAATTGTTTGCTATATCTACAAATATATACTTGCATTTTATTTGCTAATATAAATTATTATGATAGAAAGTCTTTTTTCTTATAAGGGAGAAATGACGACTTGTTCCCAGCATTTCTCTACCTACTTATTTAAGCAGAAGATTAACAAAATCTCATTCGTATGCCAATTAGCATATATTTAGCAGAGGCAATTTTACACAGCTCACAGCTTGTGTCCAAAGATCAATCTTCACTTATTTTGGAAAGAATGCCAACTAGCCTTAGTAATTTAAGTCGTCCTAATACTACACAGATTTTTTGCATTTTATTGGGCTCACAGAGCATTGATGATGATCGTTATTACTATAATAGTCTTTCAGAAAAAAAACACATTTTTCTCTGGACTCTGCAGTAGCAGTTTCAGGTAGTATTTGTTATCATAAAGTTTTCATGTTTTAGGAGAATTACCACCTCCTGTAAGAGATCCTGTAGGACTGAATTTATGCAGAAGTCACAATGACAAATAAAACCCCAAACAAACAACTTTCTTGCTTCAGGTTATACATTTTAATTCACCAAGGTGCAAAATTCAGCAAAATACAGCTACAGTCCCTGAAAGAGTGGCTGACACATTAGTATTTCTGTGAATGATTATGCAAAGAAACAAAAGCAAGTTCACATCTCAGCCACATCTAACATAAAATGTTAAACAGCACAACCAGGTCTTCCTCCACTTAGATACACTAAAGCTTTATTCTATTCTTATTTTCCAGTCTGCCTTACTCCATCAGAAAGCAGTACATTTCCCAGAAACCTTGTTCTTCCAGTACACAGTCTGAAGCACCTATTATCCTAGCAGGATTCCACCTTTTGAAGATGAACACATGAGGTTTTGTTTACCAGGTTCAGGGTAAAGGGCGCTTGTAAGGGAGTCAGTAGAACTGGCTCTGTACTTAGCTCTCTAATTACAATAAATTTTTGAGACAGTGTTCCACTGGCAGGCAGGCAATAACTTTGGTGCGGAATTCTTGAAAGAGGGGATTGCCTCTGCAACTATACCACGCGCGCGTGTGTGTGTAAATAAACTCAAATTTCACTTACATAACAATCGTTCTTTGCATCACTGGATTTGCCTCTCTCGGGAAGCTCTTCCTGCAAGGCTCCTGATACCTTCTCTCAGTCGGCATGTTGGCAATATTCCTTTCAGTGAAAGGACACTGGTAAATAAGAAAATAAAAAGTAGTATTACATTCTCATTTCTTTTGTCTTTGCACAACTCTCGAGATAAATCAAATGTTAAACATTATTTTTATAAAGTCTACAATCTCAAAGCTTCAGGCACGTAGTGGAGATCAAGTTCTGCTACTGTCTGTCAACATCCTTTGCCTAATAAAGCATCTCAAGCCAGCTCAAGCTCCATTTAAACTGTTTTTATTGCTCCCTAAATATAGTTTTACTAACCTGCTTTTTAAATTACAATTCCCCACCGGCCCGCCTGCTGGTGGTGAAAATCTTCAATCCATTTTTCAGAGCAGAATCATACAAGCATTACTATTAACAAGGGAGAAGATACTGTTTCAGCAGTGCCATTTAACCTCCCCCTCCATAATATATGGTTGGCTAATGATTGGCCACTTAAGGAGTAATGGAACTGTTAATATTTGAGGCCATCCTCCCTGTCTTCTGTCTATCTCAAGTACTAGAATAATTTAAATTAAATACTTTACATGATTAAAACACATTTCAGATGATATAATGAAATACAGCTATTGCTGGTTGAATGCATCTATCATTTCTAAAGTTATGCTTAAGTCTACCTGCTTTCTGAGGGCTGTTTTGCCCTAAATTACACCTGGGTAATTCCACTGCTGTGAATCGTATGATAGGAGGTATATTAGGGGAATATTTCATCCTCACAAAGTATTTTTGCTGAGTTTTTTGAAAAATCAGTTCAATTCCAATAATTTTTAAAACTTTTTAAAGAGAGTCAATTTGTAGAAAAACTATTGTAGAAAGAAGTACTGCTGGTTTAGTAAGACAGTTACACAAAGTAATGTGAAAGGGATTCTTGTAAAAGATTTTTCTCAAATGCAAAAAGATTTAGTTCAAAGGAGATTGAATCAAAATGGATCTACCAGAAACAAAGCACTAAAACTCTCTTTTTTCCCCAGAGGGAAAATACCTCTGCACTCGTAGCATTTCGTATTAATAGTCCTAATTTAGTTATGAAGCGTTGCAGAAAGTTCTGCACCTTGAAATGTACGGGGTATGGGGATTCAATGTTCAACAGCCATTCCTGGGCTGACCCTACTACACGATTACTCCGGAGTTTTAAGACACAAGATATAATGTTCCAATTATTCTTGCCAGTGCTATCTTTTCACTTCAGGCTTAGGAGCTTAAGCAGGCCTTTTTTCTTCCTCCCCTTTGCTATGAAGAGCCAATCAGAATATCAATATAGAAAATGTATTTCAAATCAAACAATGTTGTTAAGTATTCACAAGACTCCCAATTACCACTGTATCCAAGTGTGCTTGCTGTCGATATATATTAACTACAAAGTTGATAGAAGACTAGAGTTGACCCAGAAATTGTCAGAACTTGTGATCTTTGTCAATTCAAGTGAGTGACAGGCTGAATCGTGTAAATACCTGCAGCCTCCACCATTAAAAAAGATGATCATTTCAGGTCAGTTGAAGCAAAGCTTTTTTATTTTCTCATGGAAAAAAACCCGAAGTTCTTGCTAGTCAACCAAAGCTTTGCTTAGTCTGTGGGTTTTTTTCTCAAATTATAAAAAGTGAAACACTTCTAAAACAAATTTTGAAATTTATTTTCAGCTTTTTTTCAAAGGGAACATTTACCAATCTGATTCAAATTCAAATTCATGTTTTATTTTGGGTTATTTTCACATGACTAAATATTTATTTTGGTGAAAACTTTTCAAACGAGAAATATCGCCTGGCTTTTCCTTCTAGTTGTCCTCTTGAAGAACATTCTATTTGAGATTACTTAACTCAGAATTTACATCACAGAATAACACACACAATACAAGCAGTAGTCTTAATAACCACCAACTAGGAGGTTGGTAAAGGACCAGCCATTGAAATGAAACCTTCAAAAAAAGTTCTGAAGTAACCATGGTTCTGAATTAACTTGCACTGAATGTGAAAATGGATCTTTATGACTTCTTAATGAAGTCGTCATCATTTCCGTGAAAACGCTGAACTTGCCTGCTATGTATACAGAGTATCTAGAGCACACAATACTCTCTTCAAAAATCTTGCAACAGAAATCCTGTTTTTGAAATAGGACTGTTTCCTTTGCAAACATGCCAAAGACAACAAAAGCTTCCATTCTCTAAGGATACATTTTACTAAGAGACAGAAACTCCTTTTAGAAGAGAACTCTTCTAATAAAATGCCAGACCTTCTGGGCTCTCTTCTAGCCAATGACTTTTAATGGCTTCCCAGCTTGAACACCCTCAAGACAGTTCCACCTGAGTTTCCAGGAAAGTCTTGTTCTTACCGTCATTTCTGAAGCTTGATCTTGTGTTTGCTCCTGACTTCGTGCAGGCCCCCTACTTCCTTTAGAAATCTCCCAGTCTGCAACTCTGCCACAAGCTCCTTCCTTGCCTGGCCTTTCCTGTATTTCTGGAGATTTTCCCATCTGAACATGGTCAGCTGCCCTGAGCAACATCTCTCACTCCTCAGAGCTTTCCACCTGCCCTGGTGCACAAGGGCAAGATAACCAGACAGCTTCTTTCCCCCTGACTAGCTGCTCCTTCCCAGCACCCTCTCATGTATGTCCTGAGCCAACAAATATAACAGCTTTATTACTTATCATGCCCTGCAGTATCGGAAGCCTGAAACAATTGTCTCAATTGGAAAGCTTTGCTTCTGACCCCCCCACTTACATTATTATACTTGTGGCTGTTAACACCCACCGTAATCTTTGATCAGAGATAGTATGTGCTGATCTTCCCTTTATTACCTGCTCAATTCTCACTTCTGTTTGGTTACCAGCTGGTAGTTTCATGGAATTGTGCGCAGATTACCTGGGCATGTTTATGTATCGCAACTTCATCAGCAGAAGGAGCATTCCTACAGTTTCCATGTATGTTAGCAGTGGCAGAGAGAGCGGAAGATTTTTCCTTGGCTTCCAGGACAAGGTTAAAGTCTGACCTGGGAAGGACTGAATGCTAGAAGTCTATGAAGTACTTGGTGGCTATTTTTAGGTGTTTCTGCAGAGGAGGCCTCCCTCAGAAAAGATGAAAATGCTCTTCTGGCTAGCTCAAAAAAGTACAAAAAAAAATTCTGTAGGTCCTCTCGTTACTATATGAAAAACGTTGTAAAGTTTTATCTACTATTTGTTAATGTAAACTACACATACTGTTGAACAAGCTGTTGCATTTTCTGAAATGTCTGGAGCCCTTTAGGGTTCTAGGTTGTTTCCAAAAGACAGAACTGTAGAAGCAGATAAGGCTAGTTAACAAAAACCAGAAATTCACAACTCTCTTGTGAATTGAGAAGTACAACATACAGCTTCTATGAGTTATGTTTATGGGCCTCAGGTTGACCTTTTATTCCAAATGGCAAGTTTGAAAAGTTTGGACCAATGAAGGTAATTATTGATCTATCACCTTGTGATCCCTTGAAAAAGATGTGTATGTGATTTTGGACTTGTTCAAGTAGTTTCAAAGTACACGATCCTAAGAGATGCTGAGTAGCCAAGGATTACAAATTGAGTATTTGCTTTAGCTAATATCCTCTATACAACCCTTTTGTTTTCTTCTGGTTACTTCATTATTTTTTTGGGGCTTGTTTTATTCCAAGCTTGTAACAGGCTTACACTGTCACACACTAAATATATCATTGTATTTTTTTATAAGAAAAAGCTTCTTCAAGTGACTTCTGCTTTGACCTACAGTTATCTCATAATTTTTCTGTTCTCCATTAAATTTCATGGAAATCACGGTACTGTAGTTAATCACTCAAAACATATATACACATACATATGGAAAGCAGACAGATGCTAGTTTGCGTTCAGCTATTTTATGGGCTGGGTTGTGTCATAGGTATTTTGACTAATCCCATGTAATTTTGGTGGCTTATTAATATGGCAGTGCTTAGTATTGCCTCTACCACTCTCCCAGTGTACCTCAGCTTCTTTGCTTCAAATTATAAGATATCCCGTAGCTCAATATCCATAACATATGAGCTCAACCTTGACGTGATGACAGCGCTGCACAGAGTCCTATAGTTGCTAGGATGCTAAGAAGTGGGTTTTTTCTTCCTTCCCATGGGGCACTTTCCCACCTCAGCGTGCAACGAACTGCTGACCAGACAGTTTATATGTACTGACACCCAGCACAGCTAACTACCTAAAAGAAAATTAAATCTCACACTGAGAAAGGACCCACTATCAGTTAAGCCTGCAATGAGCTGTAACTATGCCAAGTACCATCATTAAGAGCCAATTTTTGTTTTTTATTGTTGTTCAATACAAGAGATTCCTTCTCTAAGCAATGTGTGCCCATGAAGAAAAGATTATGATTACACAATGCAGTTAGTAATTTCCAGTTTTCTCATGTATAGTCATAAACTTCAGAGCAAAGACATCCAACTGCTTGGGGAGGGAAGGAGGTAAAATGGTGATAAGAATGAAAACGGCAGTAGTAATCTAGTAAATCAAGCAATTGATGCTGAATAAGTGCAATCTGAACAACTGAAGAAAACCCCAGAGCTAAATAGGACTTGCAGGCCAGAATACAGCAACAAAGAGGAACTCCATTTCACAGCAACTTCCCCCACTTCAGAATATACTTTTTTTTTCCTCACTTCTAGAGTCAAACTTTTCAAATGCTTTCATGAAAACAGGTTTTTTCCTGATTGAAACGTTAGGCTTTTTAATTTATGAAGGTGTGAAGACGTACCAAGATTTCTCCTTCAGTACAGGGATTGTGCAAGACAAACTTCAAACATCTTTCCATCTCATTCAGAATGATTTGGTATAAAAAAAATCTTCTCCTTTGAATCTGATGACAAGAAGAAAATAAACAAGAGACTCCCTCCTCCTAGGCTAGTGCCCCAGCTGCACCGAGACAGAGGTTTTGTTAAAACCAGTATATCAGCACGTTTAGTTGGTAGCCAAGCTCCTCAAATCAAATCCAATTTAAAGCTTTCCAACTAAAGTGATTTTTTTGGTTCATTCTCAATTTCCTTTTCCAGATTTTTGAAAGTTATGAAGAATTCACAAATTTTACAGAATTATATTTTTCAGTGATAAGTGACACAAAACAGCATTTGCAGTTGACACTTAACAAAAACATTTATTTCATGTCCAAATTCTTTCAAAATGATGCTATGCCGCTTTTTTTCCTTTGACATTTCTAAAAGGGTGCAGAAATTTTCCAGTAGAAATTCTAGCATTTGCTGTATGTAAATTCTATGAGGGAAAACTCCTGTTTCTTAAAAAAATATGTATCTTTTAAGAAATTTCATGTGGAAGGTTTTTTGTAAAGACATTCTGGTTCTACTGCCATCAGCATTGAAATCCTTAGAAAATGCAGCCAGAAGCCTGAATTACACCATATTGAACTTGTCTAAACTGTGTTTTAAAATTTATGTCATTATACTGGTGCAAACACTTCTGTGCACCCATTTAAATAATTTTGAATTTGATTTATATTGATTTAGTATAAGTCAAATCCTTCTCAACTTAAGGGAAGTCAATAACAGGGCAGGTTTAATTCACTTGATGGCTCCCTGAACAAGAGTTTTGATAAAATCCATTTAGCACCCAAACTTGATGAATCAGTGCAATCTCACAAGTAGCCAAACCATCAGAAGTAGAGGAAGCGGCATTATTTTATCGTCTGAAAAATATACTAGTAGAAAAAAGAAAGCCGATAAAAGAGATGAGGCTACTCATCTCAGCACGTATGCATCCCATGCTATGACACACCAAAAGCCAACCATTGATTTCTATCATCAGATATCTACCTGGACCTGCTCCAGGAGTCTAAAGTTATGCACCCACAGGAAAATGGCGGATCTGTAGTTAGCCCATGATTAACAAAGCTTTGTATGACTGTTCTAAAAGTAAAAGAGTGAATGGTATTTCAAAACTGTGCAAAGGGGTGGTATGAAAGAACCAAAGGAAAGACACGGAACTCCAAAATACTACCACTCTGAATTTAACGCTCTTGCTCAGACCCAGGAGTTTCCTGATTATAACCCAAAATCAAATCATCAGGGAAAACATAATGCAGTTCACTAATATACTTTAAAATGACACAATAGGCAATAATATTTGATTCAGCACAACTGCTTGTAAGTTGGTGGTTGAGCCCTTGGCCCTGGTTTTCTCATATAAAACAATGCTGCCAAGAGAATGTGTAACAGATGCTAAATACGCACGTCTCGCACACTGCTTGAATTTGTTCATCACTGACTTCCTTTGGGATAAAAGAGATATTGTCAAAATGATAATGATGGCGTAAACATTTTGGCCACTTCAAGCATTTTCTGAATGCCAGATAAATTCAGAATAATTTTTAGCAGTAGGCTTGCCAGAACATCAGCTGAAGCCTTCATTATAGCTATTCATATCCCTATAATAAACGTTGCATCAGCAATTCCATTATAAATGCTCTTTCAGAGGATTTGATAATTTGGCTGCAAAAAGTATTTTTGGCTGAAGCTTGGCATATAAGTTGTCTTAGATATAATTTTTAAAGTTAGTTTTAAACTGTTCAGCTGTTTTCTGCATAAAGATGGAAGGACAAAGATGTTTTAGCTGGTTTAAATTGTTCTTTTTTTGTACTACGTAAAAAAGCACCAAGTTTTTTCTTTTTAAGTACAAAAGAAAAACCAGGAGCCATGTACACTCTAGTACATATTTACACTTAGATATATGCTAATTACATGTGGGGAAAACTGTGGCACAATCCTGATGTCAAGGATTAAATGACAGGGAAGAAATTCCACGGAGGAACGGTGACACAGAAAGTCACTCCAGCTTTTCACCTTCCCAAGAAAGGGTAACATTTGATAAAATCACCAGCCTGAGGTCAAGTAATGTGCTTTTAGAAAACAGATTGTAATGGGACAGTCGCTTTATAAATGTAGTTATAAAGGAAAAACTTGACAAATCATTCAGGTTTAATTTAATCACGAAATTAGTAAACTGACTTAGGAAATCAACTACTTTGATGGCACTGATCTTTCATAGTTCCTAGAAGACCCACAACGCTTCATGAATGTTCATTTTTCACCCTAGTCTTCTTAGGTAGAAAAGTACCACCTACTTTTTTAAGGACAGGGACTAAATAGATTCCAGCAGGTTCATCCCAATTATGAGCTCAAAAGTTGAAGAGTGGATGAAAGCCCACAAAATGTCAGAATCCCTACGTCATAACGAGGGAAGGACAACACTGGTTTGGTCCAAACTTAAAATCTACTAATGCCACACACAGAGTAATTTGTAAAGAAACGAGGAACAGACATTAGAAATTCAGTGGACCAAGATACTTGTGCTGGAAATTAGACCTAACAAGGTAAAGGAAGTAATGTAGAGATGATCCATTCTATCTGTAATTCTCCATTTGGGTCCTTGAAGGATTTTCAGAAAACAGGGCAATACAGGATGGGAGGACTGAAAGGGGCAAGCTTTCCTTCCACTGTCTTCTAATACTCCACCGATAAATCACTGTTTAGATCAAAATCTAGATGGCATTACCACCAGCACTGCTTTGGTTAAGTTTTCTTAACTTTGGTTAACTTCTTCAACATGAGATTTGGGCTACTGTAGTCAACCCCCCAACATGAGCCTTTTTTCTGGCAGGTGCTGGCAGGTAAATTATATGTGTCGTCCATGTTTTTCCAGGAAAGAAATTATGAAGTTAGAACAAGAAATGCAAGCCGTCCTTGCTACACATCTGTTCCCTTTTTAAGCATATATGCTCAAGCCTGTCTTCAAGAGGCTCCTGAACTTTGGTAACGATGGGAAGAATAATAGCACTAGCCTACGTCAGCCAATTGCTGCTCTCCCAAAAACGAGAGCGCGCTGAGATTCTTCCTTATAAAGACTTATTTCATTGGGGGAACAGAAGAAAGCTCTACACTGTAAAGACTTTCAGGAATAAAACAGAAATAGTAATTAGTTTCCTTTCTCTATCTTATAAAGATTGTTCACAGTGTTTGTAAGCACGGGAACAAGCATGCTTAGGCTTCCCTCTCTGAAATCCCAGTGCTTAGTGTTGTAGGCTGGCAGGGTCACCTAAATTAGTACAAGACAGCCAGGTACAAGACAGACTATACTGTGGGTAAAAAGTTGCACAGTCAGTCTTTGTCTGGAAAAAAAAAAAAAAAGATGAAACCTTCATAGAATCTTATCCCATACTGGGTTCATTTTACCAGTCTTCTTACTCCCTGTTACTCTAGCTAGGGAAGAAGAAAATCTCCTAAAAATGAGGATTATTTTGTCTTCCTAGGATGATTGTTTAGACCGAGATAGAACAATCTGGAGATACTTATTTTCCCTCTGTTGCGTAACCTCACACACGGAGGTGGCTCAGGGTTGGCCCTTTGATAGGTACGTATGATACCCAGCTCCCTTGCTAATAATCCTGCATTTCATTGGACTTGTCCGACGTCTTTACTGGCAGTTAAATCACCCTTTCTTTCCTGGGATGGCTGATATAACTGCATCTCCCAGGCAGGGACATATTTCGCCCTGTCACAATCCCTAGAGGTCTGCAAGGAGTGGGAGAAGCTCTAGTCTACACAGTGAAAATGAAAATACGTTATATGGTAGTGGGAAATGATACCAACTTCACACATGATGTATTCAAGTTTGGATATGCTAAGCTTTCAATGAATATAGTTATCATCAACAGAGGGGTTACTACTGGAAAAGGGGGAAAAGAAAACTTTTTCACAAAGTGAAATTAATCTGGGTGAAATTCAACTTCTACAAAAAATGTGTACTAAAGCCTTGCAATTACTAGAGAATGAACATCTGTCCACAGGAGACAGCAAATGCTGTAAAGAAATTAACCTTTAAGTTCTTTGCTAGCAAAGATTTGTATTTATTAATACATCCAATTAGTACCACAGGGCAGGGGCTCCATTTGCACTTTTTGGACACACACAGAGTGCATCTATCTTTCCTTATTGTCCTCAAGAAACTGCTGCCTCCCAATTCTGTACAGACAGTCACTAGGGTAAGAATTACAGCACATGATTTGACCTTTCTTTTCTAGGATGTATTAAATCACTTTCAATTACCAAAAAGAGTAAGCTACTTGACAGATGGCTTCAAAGCATTATCCTTCATGGTTCATTACCAGAATCTTGTAAACAGGAATAGGCTTTTCTTACCTGCCTGTAAAGATGCTGCTGAATGTCTTATTTCTGGAAATGCTGTCTATAAATATGGTAGTGCTATTTTGTGACACAGAACTTCCAGAAACTGTTTTCCTCTTAGCAAATTAGCTAAGGTGAGACTATTCTGAAGTTAGATCTGGGTACACAATTTCAATACTCTCACATTTCTAAATCTGCCTTTCCACAGTGCCTAACGTGCTCCAGATAGTTCGTCACACAAAGAATAAATGTAGCACAATCCCACTGGAACCACTCTGGATTTCCTCTAAGCAAATGGCAGAAGAACTTACATTTCCGTACATGACCTGAAGTTCTCACAATTCAGTCCTCAATTCCTCTGCAATAACAGCAGCTGCACTGGGCCTTGGAAACAGCACACTTTTTGCCTAAAGCTTGATGTTGCAATCAGAATGGATGCCAGAATATACTGTCTTTTCTTGCTATATTTATATTAGCAGAATAAATATGCTTACAAGAAAAATTGAAAGGGGAAGTATCCAACACTAATGATACATACATTACTGCTGTGGCTAGTGTTTCCAATATGTGTTTGCAATGGCTAAACACTAAGTTTTTAGAGAAGTTTTTTTCACACAACAGGTCTGAGAAGTAAAAGAAATTTAAAATCAGATGCTTGACTCTCAAACTTATAGTAGGCTTCTTGGATAAAGTGGATAAGTGTGGGGAAAGAAAAGAATCAGTTTGAAGTACTTGATTGACTTTTAACTACCTGACTCAGGTAAACTTCTGTGTAGGGCAGACATTTTGTTCACAGGACTACAAAAGTTACTATGAATCTTCCTCAGATGAGAGATTATAAGCACTCTCAACCAGCAGAAATTTTTCCTGAGTAAATAAGTACAGCACAGGACAATGAAAAGCTAAAACTGCCTATCATAACTGCCATGAATAACAAAAAAAAGTAGTCTTCTATTTGTAAACAGAAGTATAAATGCATAAATATTGTAGATGGTATTACAGAAATGGATTATTCAATAGAGTTTTAATTGACAAGATTAATTTTTACATTAAATCTAATTTTGAAATTTAATTTATATTATGGCATCCAAGTGCTGCACTTTAAACCTTACATAGAAGCCTAAAATTTATGAGATTGCGGTTGGAACTCAGAAATGTCAAAGTTTTGAGGAAAGACTTTTTTTTACAGTAGATATTTTTCAAATCCTTAAAATAAAAAGTATCTGTGTAAGAGAGATGCAAAAGTTTGACGTTTTTTAAAAGAATTTCTATTGGCAGAGTTTTCTTTCTTTCTTAAAATTCAAAAGACTCCATTGTGGGGATTAGCGGCACGGATTCTGGCAGGCTGCAACCAGAGACCTTTATTATGGTGTAACTTTTCCTACAAAACTCAAGTGTTCACGTGCTTATCAGCAGCTTACTGATAGGTTACAGCCTTGTGTTCACGCGCGTCTATGCTCTAGCGGATTGGCCGGTTCTTCCTGATCACGCGACATGCCTTCGTGGCCTTTGTCTTGTTTACTCCTTTTCAGCAGGTCATGACTTCCTCCTTTATCCTCTGCCCACGTGCCTTCTCGTGCCTTCTCGTGCCTCAAGGGCACAAGGCTCGGTCGTAGTCATCGAGCTGCCTATCCCCACACTGCGTTTCCTTTAGTTCTTTTATCCATGCCAGTATTGTAACCCTTCTACAGGAAAATATATATTCATTATATATTGATTTTGTCATGTGATATTGCCATGCAACTCTGAAACAAGACACAAAAACAAACAAAAAAGCAACATTGTGGAGAAAAAACACAAGCAGAGGGTCTTTTTTTTTTTTAATTTGCTTTTTATAATCCACACGTTTTCCATTTTAAAAAACCACACAGGCTGGCAACATACATTTACTGTCCACTGGGCAATAGTAACAACCATGAAAGCACTTGTTAGTATTCTGTGATCATTTCTCCTACCAAGAGCAAGTGAGTACTCTTGCAAGGTCCTATACGTCTCAAGGGCTGTCCTGGCCAAAGTGTACTGGAAGACAATGGCAGCCCTTGCCCTGGCGTAGACCCTACAGTAATTTTCAGAACGTGAATGACAATATTATCTTGGACACGTGCTCTCCTCTGGTAAGGCAGAACAGAAAATCTTCAGCAGTCCAAATGAAGGTGCTGCAGCATTTAACACAGAAATGAATGACTGCTGCAATAGCCAACAGTATTTATTTTACCTTGAACTTGATTTAATTTTAGTATTCTCTCTAAATTACTGGCACTTTTCAAAGCTAACATATTGATATGTTACTGATAACATATGACTGAATTACAGACATCTTCATGATGAATGCTCATTGTTTGAGCAGCTGGTAGACACGGAACAGCTGGGGATTAGGTACTGAAAAAACACAGGGAACTGCTTGCAATTTGTGTTTGGCCGATTAGGCAAATGTTTAAGGTGACAGCAGTGAAAGAGTTAACAATGTTTTCTTTGAGAAAAAATATACTTTTAAGCTGCTATTAATTCAGTTTAGCAAATAGAAATGAAGAGGAGGATGACACTGTCTGATCAAAGAATTTGTTTGGAGTAGGGAGCTGGCAGACAGTAAAGGGATAGAAAGGAAGGACTTTTTCTGTGTCAAATGAGCCAGGTTCTACCCTAAGCAGAACAACGTGCAGCTGAATTAAAAGGAGCCATCCTGAAAAAAGAATTACAACTACATGCATTTTTTGACTTCCGTGTCTGAGTCCAGCATGTACATTTAAAGTCAAAACTCTTGTTCAAAGTTGGAACTCGTTCTCCTCTTCCTATGCCCTTCTTCCAGCCACATCTATCCACAGTTGCAAAGTACTTGAACTAATTAAGTAATTCTGCTTTTCATGAAGTTTTTCTTTCAGCTTTGTTGGCTAGTAACAGACAAAGGCAGTACAATTCATTTTGTGTACTAGATGTTGCTGCACACAACTCTAAACAGCCACAGCCAGCTTCAGAGGCTCCTCTTAATGTTCAGTTTAAGCATAAGACTGCATGACACACTATTGAGTTTTAATTTCCCAGCTTCTGAATAAGTATCACCGTAATCTACAGACAGCCCAGCTGACTACCACAGGCTTACTTAAATAGGAAAAGACTACTGAGCATCAATAAGGGTGGCAGAACCTAGGCCTTTCTGACTGTGCCGGTGTCAGGCAAGTCACTGCAAAGTCCAGAGGAAAAGCTCAAAGGTTGTGACTTTCAAGTTGTTTGCTGGGAAGAACATGCCCTGGGAACAGCACGTGGGCTCTTGTATGGAAAAAAGGTTAGTTTTTACTGAAAACATGCCGTTTTCTGTTTTTCATGGAGGGCTGATTTTGTAAACTAAGATGCGACTATGTAGAGCATTACAGAAACCCTCTTGCATTTCTGGGTCGGAATCTCAAGAGCAAACATTGCTCTGGACTGTTGGGACAGGCACCCGTGATACTTTTGCTAGACAGAAGGAAGAGATATTATTTATGGCACATTGCACGAGGTACAGGCTGGATGCAGAACCTGACCTACAGAGAATCCCTACGCAGCACTACAATAGCCTACCTCAATTATAATATTCTGACTATAAGATTCTGACTATAAATACTTGCGGATTTTTCAGAAAAAATCAAAGCATTTTCTTCAGGAAAAGAGAAATTTTCATTGTATAAAATATTTATAGGCCCAAATCCTCCATTCTTACACCTTATATTCCAGAAAAATTCTTGTGTTATGTATAACTCAGTACAATGCCACTTTCCCAAGAAAGCTTTTTGCTTATGCAAGTGAAATAGCACTGTTGCAGCTCCAAAATCCAACTGCCAGTAACACAAGAGCAGTGCTAGGAAAAGCATAGCTGAGTTGTGGGAGTCTTCTCCAACCCTAAGCATCCCAGTAACTGTGGAAACTAAAATCATGAATGAATAAAGACCAAATCTCCTCTGCTATAAACACCTACCCTTTGCAGTGCTGTGCTGTTAGGAAATTCGATCGACACTGTTTAGGCTATTGCTTCAGACTTTCTCTTACCTTTCTTGTGACCTGCATTACGATTTGTGTTTGTTTTTATTTGAATGGAGGGTGGCAGAATATATGGATGAAAATTAAATTGGGAGCTTGCCAAGAGTTAAGTGTTTTTCATGTTCTTCTTCCCCTTTTTGGGCTATAAAACAGAGCGGTAGGGACAGGACCGCCAGACTCATTTTTACGTGTGATCTACAGTGTCTCTGAACACCTGTCTGCAGAAGGTGGAAAGCCAGTTTATTATTCTGTTGCACCACCTAACCCCCGATGTGATGTCAATGAAAGCATCACAAAACCATTCTACTGAAATAGGGATCGTTTTTGTAAAAATAGTATTGCTTGTATCCATGTGTCGAATACTGATGCTTAAAAGACAAAATAAGAACAGGAACTACACAGCTGCTTTTATAGAAAAGTTCAATTTTTTTTAGGAACTGCTTCTTAACGGAACAAAAAGCTGCTGTTTTAAAAGGATCACTTTCTCCCTTCAACCCTTGAATCTACCAGATAAATCCTCTTGGCTCTTTTGCAGTGCCCTGCCCAGAGACACAGGATAATGGGGACTGCACTCAATCACTCACTGCAGGGACTCCCTCATCCCTTTTCCTTCTGAGGGACTGGAAGGACGGTCAGTGGATCTGCTGCTAATTTAGAAAGATTAACCACTTCTTAAAAGAAGCAGGCACTAGAGCAGCCTACACACTTCTGTTCTAAAGTATGAGCTTTCCTGCTCGTGCTGATCTTCTGGCCCTTGTACTGTATGTAGCAAGGCCTGCACTAAAAGAAATAAGAGCTTTTCTGTAGAACTCTACTGACTAAAATTAGGCCAGATAAAGCAGTAAGAATACTGGAAGTTACCCACTGGGTCTATTTCTCATTGGTTTTGTGCTAAACCAATACTGCATAAAGGAAAATGTCTTAAAATCTGTATATCATTTAAACCAAAAGCCACTTCAAATTCTAGCTGGAATGACAGAGTGACTGCCACAGGAATTTTGCTAACAAATCTCATCGCCAGATATAAAAAAAGAGCTTTAAAACAATGACATATGTAAACAAAGAATATGAAGAAAGTCAAACGTTAGCATCTAATCTTCAATAGTGAATTGTCCAGAGGCACTAAACTAATTATCACATGCAAACAGCATCAATGTGTGGCAGGCAGTGCATATGTGTACTTTTTAAACACTGTTAAGACGTTACTAAAAAATAAAATCTGTCTTAAAGAAAATACAGTTTACTCACCCTCCCCCAAGCAGCAGACTAAATCCTTCAAAGACTCTAGAAACATACAACAGGAATAGTTAGGAAAACATGAGTGTGTTCATAGGAACACATCTTACCAGAGTCACTCCGCCACATCGCAAATTTAGTTCCCTGTTACTTCTCTGACAGAATACCTTTGACCGTGGCTGCTCTGTTTTTTCCAGTAATCACCTGGAGCTCAATACAAGCATTTTAAGCAGAGGATACTTATGCAACATTTGTGCCATCTAACTTTAAGGGGACTGATACTAATTGTATATTTTCTTCCTAATTGGTTTCCTTCTTATAGGAATATGACACTGATAAATGCACAGCCTTACTCTTACCATTTATCATTTAGTCCTCAGAGACCCAATTTAAGGCCAGACTCCCACTGCACTAGGTGCTGAACAACACAGCCTAGAAAATCATCAATCCTATTCATTTCCTTAAGTGCTAAATTCACTGCATCCAGGCTCTGAGTTCATTTTTAATATATTTGTCCTGCCTTCATGCTGTTAATGCAAATGTGAATTACAGCTTCTTGTATGCTTATAATCTTTAGCTTAATCCTGCTTGTCTCTCAAAAAGCAAATCTGAGAATGCAGATATGGGATAAAAGTTTCCTTAAAAACTCTGCACATCTCCCTGCTGCGCCCCCCCAGGAAAATTCTCCTCAAAGGCTTTTGAGCAGGAGCCCCGCAGAGCAGAGCATGGCGTATGTTATTGTGAGAAGTGGGAAGGTGACAGATGTTGAAGACATTTCTGAACAACACAATTGTGTCCATAGATAGATACAACCATATCTGATTAGGCAGACAGCTCCATTCATCTATTTGTGTAACAGCCAGGAGGTCGCTAATTGTTTTGCAGATCACTTAGCAATTAATGATGCTGTTGCCCTTGGACGGATCATGCTACAGATCAATATTTTCTAGCAAAGTCAAAGCACCGAGTAGACATAATGATACTGAAGTTACTCTATTAGAGCCCCCAAGCAAGGGTTGGGGTGGGAAACTTCTTGGACAAGAATTTATTTCTGCCACAAACAAATATTATTTCTATTGTTGAAGTGAGTCAGAAAAACCTGAATTGGAAATAAAATAAATGCAAGCAAATATATCTACCTTTCCTTGAACTGACAATAACTTTTCCTGTATAACTTTTACTGTATGTTACTTCATGTAAGCATTATCTCAAGTGTATCATATTCTCTCTTGTAAGTTCTCATGTCAAATAACCACAACCCTTTACAAATTCCATTTCACAGAAATAAGCTTATATAAAATTCTGCACCAAATCAGAGGCAAGGTTGGAAAAAGGAGAGGCTGCTGAGCAGACTAACGAGTGAACAGAATTGGGAATCTTGAAACTGGACTGGAACGATCCTATGTGGATCAAAAGCAGAAGGGCTACAGAGAGGAAGAGAGCCTGGGTTAAATTTCCCCCTTATTTTCCCAGCACATGTGTATTACGGATATTGCTGCTGTGTAACAGCTTTGTTTTAAGATATAATCCCCATGCCGTAAGCATTAAAATTCTTCATCGGAAATACCAGCTTCTCTCATCTCTACAGACAAAGTAGGTCTGTACAAAACACTCAAACTAAAGTGACCAGACCAGTAGCCCACAGTAAGCTGAGGAAAGTAAGGTATTTCACATTACCAGGGCTGATATTGTTTCTGTTATTCTCTAGTGAAATCTGTTTTAGGGCACTGGGTAAGATTTGGTGTCATCAAAGCCAATGGTAAAGTTTCAGCTGATTACACCAGAGTGGGGATTTTTATCCATTACTCCCCCAATATGAAAAATGGCCTCCAATCTCCTGGTTGGAGCACATATGAAAACCAAACCAAAATAAATTTTAATCCAATTTAAAAAAAAATGTAAAGTTAAATAATTTACAATTAAAAGGACGGGTTTTTTACTGCTTGCATGACTCAAAATGGTTATTGTATCTAAAAAAATCACTGCAAGTGAGGACTTGCTTGGATTTCTATTACAACTTTAAATTATAGCTTTTGAGTGCCTCAGTGTCGTGGTTTAACCCCAGCCAGCAACTAAGCCCCACACAGCCGCTTGCTCAATCCCCCCCTGGGTGGAATAGGGAAGAGAATTGGAAGAGTAAAAGTGAGAAAACTTGTGGGTCGAGATAAAGACAGTTTAATAGGGAAAGCAAAAGCCACGCACGCAAGCAAAGCAAAGCAAGGAATTCATTCACCGCTTCCCATCGGCAGGCAGGTGTTCAGCCATCTCCAGGAAAGCAGGGCTCCATCACACGGAACGGTGACTTGGGAAGACAAACGCCATCGCTCTGAACGTCCCCCCCTTCCTCCTTCCCCCAGCTTTATGTGCTGAGCATGACGCCATATGGTGTGGGATATCCCTTGGGTCAGTTGGGGTCAGCTGTCCCGGCTGTGTCCCCTCCCAGCTTCTTGTGCCCCCCCCGCCTGCTCGCTGGTGGGGTGGGGTGAGGAGCAGAGGCGGCCTTGACTCTGTGTCAGCACTGCTCAGCAACAATGAAAACATCCCTGTGTTATCAACACTGTTTCCAGCACAAATCCAAAACACAGCTCCATACTAGCTACTATGAAGAAAATGAACTCTCTCCCAGCCAAAACCAGTACAGCTATATACTAAATTATACTTCTGTTTCTTCCACATTCACTTTCTCTTAAGCACATTAAATAACAAGAGAATACAGAAATACAAATTAAGTTCAAGAAAGAATATGAGGTCAGCATAATTTTATTCTGCAGTTCACACTTTTTTGATGTACACTTTCTGTTCTGCAGCTTTTTTGGTTAAAAATTATTTGGAAGCAATTAAACAGGTAGACAAACTGTTAACGGAGGCTGTTTTATCAGTAAACAAAGCATGAAATGAGTTTTTTGACTCAAATATATCCTTAAACATGACCAACATGCATTCATAACAATACTGATTTCTGTGGACTGTCATGGATTTGGTCCTGATTTATGCCACAGTGTTAACACTCAGGTTTCTCCTGGGGGACACTGGCACATCACATCAGGGTATATACTGAGTCTGAATGCACACAACTCTGTTTTAGCTTGAAGAGTATAAACATACTGCAAGAATGTAACGGTGATTTTGAAGAGTACAGGTCACAAAATATATATATATATTTTAACAATAATACCTCTAAGAAAAGGTAACTGCTTGAGTCACTGTTTATTCTTGCTGGACATACATAACCTTTCTCAGGCACTTTGTCAAAGCAAATCCCCAAGGCTGCTACAGAAGATCAACAACTTGCCAAAGCACCAATTGAACCAGGAGGTTCCAGCTCATGAGAACCCTGGTTATTATACGCTTGACTAAGTCATTGGACAGTTGGGAACTGAGCATGAGTTTCAGACAAGGGCAAAATAATCCAGCTAGGATTGATGTCCACATACTGGGAGTGGGAACGACAGCGTTGCTGTCTTCCTCTGTGGTAAGAGAAAGATGATGAGTGGGAAATCTGTAGTGGAGCGTAACATTAAAATTGATAACAGCAAAAAACCACAGGCCTATTCCAAATGTTGGAATGAATCCAAGTAGAATTTGCAAAGGAAACTTGCAATAACTCTCAAACACTCTGCAATATGTCTTAAGTGTTTGATCAAAAACATTACAGTCATTACTGTTTCTCATTTTGAGAATAAATTGAGAGATCTTGGCAAGTACAGAAAATGAAAATTTTCCCCTCATATAAAGTAAGTCAGAGGAATTCAGGAAACTTATTTTCTAACAGGGGTTTTAGGCAGGAACATGATAATATATCTATTTTGTTTTCTTTTAATAATCAATGTTTCATTGGTTTATCTGCTGCCTGTACAGGGCATGCTGTGTTGAAAGCTATTCAAAGAGAGTGACTGGCTCTGTGGCTCATAAGGTGAGACAGATTCTTTCATTTTCAGGTCCCTTGTGTACGTTTTGGTCCAGGTTGCTGGTGAACAAAAAAAATCGCCTTCTAATATATATGAGACTAATTCTCAGCCGACAATGATTTATATCATATAAATAAAACCCATCAAAACTGGGTTGGCAAACTTGCTGACAGTTTCAAATGAAAGCCAGAATTAATTGGACATGGAGACAAACAATTTTTCCATTCCAAAGACAAATTCCTGCAAGTCAAGGTTGAGTTACATTTAACATTGCCGAGAGGATTTTCATTTCTGGGAGTGCTTGCCTGGGACTTATAATAAAAACTAGGGAGAATATCCTAGAGTTCTATTTTAGTGAGATTTTTATATGATGTCCATCACCGTGGTGGTTGATATATGTGAGCCATGGGGCTCTTCCAATTCAGATGGCCCATTATTCATAATAATGACTCTCCCAGATTATATGCACGTAGAAGCAAATCTCGCCCCCTTCTCACAGCAAAACACCTTTTGCTGAATTTGGCCCAGTCAGAGGAAAACAGTTAAATCATGTATTTACTATCCAGCAGTTCTGTTGAGAGATCTACCTAAATAAAACTGGTAACTTGTCAGGCCTTTTTAAAAGAAGAGAATTTGTGCTTTATTTAGAAGGTAAGTTCACCTCAATAGGCCTCTAGTTTAAAATCTTGCCCTTCCAGATAATTAAGAACAAAGTCGCACTGAGATAGCTGTTTATTTATTCTAAAAACATTAAAAATTCAAGCTATTTAAGATCAATGAGGGAGCGCATCCCAAAGCTGATGAACCCTCACAGAGCAATCTCTGCAAATGGTATATTCTCCTTTAAACTCTTGCTGAATTTTGCAAACCCTGTTTGTATTTGGAGACAGACGTAGTAGTTCAGC
>NW_008824233.1:1686803-1688326 GCF_000699105.1 Pygoscelis adeliae | reverse complement strand
CTAAGGCACACTCAGCATTGCTAAGTGACATGTATCTCTAGAAATTCAGCATAGAAAAATATAACCATCAAGCGCGGCTTTACCAATCTTTCGAAGAAGAGACAGGAGGCCACAGGACAGGACATTGGGCTTTGTCTGCTCTCACACAACCCTTGATAGAGGAAGCTTAGGGAGAAGGCAAGTCAGCTGCAAAGGATGGGCTAATATATAAATAACTGAAGCTCAGCGGACTGTGGCCTCCAGAAGATCTCTCCAGAGATCTGCAAGATAGCTGTACTTACAGAATGCTTTTCTCATCTCCAACATTTCTTATTGGCTTAGAAAGCCCCAAAAATCCAAAGTCAGTGCAAATTATTATATGTAGCCAAGAAAAAAATGAAAATTGAGTTCTGAAGAGCTTCCTGCTTTATCAAGCTTTCCACTACCACAACAAGACAGCAGTGTATGCTGTCCCTCTGCCCCCCACACCTGCTGGAAGATGGCAGCTTGCATTTTAAAATCTGCTGCAAAAGGAGCACAGAATGTACATGAAAAATGAGAAATAAAGCAGAAACAGACAAGTCACATCTGAACTAAACTCATGAAATTATGGGAATCATCCATATGAAAAAAAAACCCCTTCATTATTTAATAGGAGTGAAACTATGGGAAAATCCAGAGTGCTCTAAAATCTAAAGAGTCTAAGGCTATCATTCGGGTAACAGTTTTAGTAAAATCTGTAAATACAGAATTACTTGGTGCTGTGTACTCCTATAATTGTGCTTGATAATTTCACATTATTTTATAAACCACTTAGGTTTTCATTTCTTCTGCTACTGTAGAAGAAATACTCATTCTACTTCTTCAACTTCATATTGTGTTAAATTTTCAAAGACGTGCATCTTTTCTCCCATACCACTGACTCCCTTTGCATCAAGAATCACAGATAACATGTCCGAATCATCCTAATCTCTTCCACTTATTGCCCTAACATGCCATTACTGTAATGCCTTATTCAATTTCAGTAGTCGTAAAACTGGCGTGCTGGAACCATTACTGTTTTTCCAAAAAGATTCAGTATTCTGGTTTTGCTCACCTGTCTTTTGCATCCACCTGTTCTCTTTCAGAAAGTGCTACCTTTCAATAAATGAAAAACAGTAATCTTATTCTTATTTCCCTGCATTTCCTATCAACCTAAAAGTATTGACCAGAAATAGAAGCTTCAACTGCCTCTTGAAGGACACAGAAAATCCTCAATATCACCTGGAATTTTGAAAGCACCCAATACTCTTCAGAATAGAACAGCATCTCATTGTGCCCATGCTGGGCAGCAAGTAGGTATTTATAAGCCCATTCTACCGAAAGAAGATTAGGGCAATAGTAATATTTAATACATTATGTGTGAGATTAAGACTCAGGTGTGTTAATCCTTCTTTTCTGATACTAAAGTCTATGATTAACTTCAGATACTGAAGGAAGGAAATAAATTGATACAAACTGAACAGGGATCTTTCACCATCAAAACACAGGATGACAGGAGATGC
>NW_008824233.1:1637611-1686774 GCF_000699105.1 Pygoscelis adeliae | reverse complement strand
TAGAATTCCCCTAAGAAAAAACAGAGCACAGGACACTAAAATGCATGCAGCTAAACAGAAAACATAACACAAGTTTAAAATAAATGTACCTGTTCACAATACACCCATCAATACAGCCAGCAGTTTTTATGATCTGATTAGGAGTCTGCAAGCATAATCACTCATGTAGCATAGGTTAACAGAGACTCCTGAAAAGAGCTCCAGGTCTGTAACTTTACATCAACCAATAATTCAAACAATCCACCTACTTTATTAAAGTTGACTCATTGGCAAGGCTGCAGCTTCTGCTAATGAGGATAGAAGGCAAGAAAGAGAGAAAATTATCTGAAGAGAAATGAGAATCATGGGCCAGGAGAAAGGAGGGAGAAAGGAAAGCAAAATGCTGGTTAGCATACAAGGCAAAAATCTACCGGGAAGTGAAATGAAACTCCTGTCTGGGAGAAAAGCAATATAGCTTTATGAACAGCTGCCTCACAGAGGGTCAGGCATATGAGCAATTAAAATTAAACAAGTTGATTTTAATATGCCTTAGTAACTGTGATTGATCTCACAGAGTTGCTGTTGACTGTACATCAAGAAACAATTTAGGATCCAGTTTAAAACAAAGTTTATAATCCTCGTTTAATGGCTTTTAGTACCTTAGGCACTACAGTGTTGTAAAAATGATTAAAATGTGCCCTGTCTCTGTGTAATCAATAAAGCTTCCCACTGTAAGATTGGTTCAGTTCCAGGGACTCCTCAGCATGCTTGGCCATGCTGTGTCTGTAGAATTCCAAATAAGTCATCTATCATTATTTCTATACACAGGATTCATTAGACGCCTCATCCTTCAGCTTATTAGCACTGAAGTCAGCCAAACAATCAAATCAAAGGGTCACCTTTTAACAAATACATAGTTAGACCAAAACATACATCAAAACCTTAACAGATATATATCAAAATATAGTAGCAGGGATGGATAAAAGACTGATGGAGGCATCCAAGACGCGAACTGCAAAGTGCCTACAAACAGAAAATGGGAGAATTCATTCTGGTTTACCAGATGAAGTCTAACATGGCAGGTTAAGAAACAGGCCACGCATCTTATTAGACAGAAGAAGGAAACCCCACCTCTCTGACTATCAAAACTCTTACACTACCAAAATCCTGATCCCTTCAAATTCTAAGAAATTTGACTTAAAATCTTTAAGATGTAAAGGACAACAACCAGCTGGGGACTCCAAGTCTTTTTCCATTTAAACAGGTTTAGAAAAAAATGTGATAACCAAGTTTATAAATTCTGTATCTAGATAAGTCTACTTCCTTTTGGTCCTATCCTTAAAAACGTCCTACAGTGCTTTTCATCGAAAAAGGGAGAGAATAGCCCCACCAACTAGATCCGAGTTCTCCAGCAGTACTAACAATGAATGCTTGGTGAAGAATATTAAGATGATTGCTGGCATGCAGTGATATTTCTTTGAATTGTTTCTAGACTGAGCAAATTACATCATGGACTTCATTCGCAGTTGTACTCGATAGCCTTGCATACAGTTCTCTTCCATAAATTTATCTCTTTTTGAAAATAAACCTTCATTATTTGGCCTGTGAGGAACCACTTTACCTCCTAGTCTCATTTGTGGCCCTTTAAGTTCTCGTAGTGGAAGAACCAATGAACGCTCATTGCCTTTTCACCCTCCTCTCTATGCTACTCATGGTCTTCCTTCAGTCTCTTTTTCCAGGCTGAAGAGTGATGATGTACTTCTTCATGTGGGTTAAAAGCTGTTCCATATGTTTGATCATCTCTGCAATCCACCTCTGAATATTTTTCAAACTTACATTATTTCTACGAAATAAAGGGACCAGAACTGCATACAAAGTTCAAGAAGCAGACACAGCATTCTTATTTCTTTATAACTCCCAACATTTAATTTGCATAATTAAAATAAAGCAAAGCAGTGGACTTAATAATGAGAAGGTTCAAGTGTTAACATGACTTCAAATGCTCAGATTCACTCTAAACTGCTACATGGGACCGTCAGCTTCTGAATCACAAGATATGACCATTACGTTTAGCTTGAAGATCACAGCGATAGTCTGCTGCATTGCCAAAAAGCCACCGAACTGGAGAGTTGTCAAAAGTACAATCCAGTTTACAAAAGAACTAGGCAGTAAAGTGCCTGGTATTTTTGTTTTGAGAGGGGAAAAGATGACATGAAATTAGACTTAATCCAGCTGAAAACCTACCCATTGGGAAACACTGGATGAGGTGCTCACACAGTCATTTATGCGGCAATGTATTCCTTAAGCAAAATACGTATACTGTATTTTCCATACAGACAACTGCAAATGATTAAATGTTGCCTACATAAAAATCAAATCAGGTGTTTGGATGCTTTTTTAAAATAGTATTTGAGGCCATTAAAAACCTATGGCTTGAACTAAAATTTCTTCTGGCACTACTTCTCTCTTTTCACTAAATACCTGGGGAAAAATGTGGCACACAACATAGGATTTACTGTCTTTCCTTTTTTGTTTTGCTTCCATCATAACGCTTGCCTGCTACATACTCCCTAAGATCACAGTTATTTCCAATTTGATGAGATACAAACAAAGTGTTATTTTTGCATCCTTGCTTTTTCCCTTACATTCGAATATTAGGGAGCATATGCTGAGGTCATCCTGAATTAGATTTTAATTAGAGCAACATATAATCACAATCCATGGACTATCTGCCCATGTTTCCCTAGGTCCTGGAAGAGTTTTCACCGACCGTACTGAGTCCTGTGCTGCACTGGCAGCCCTTCTATCAGCGGCTGAGCTAGCTGATATATAGCTAAGCTTGGGAATGTCTACATGGACTTGCGTTAGCAGTAAAGACATACATTCAGAGTCTGAATTGCCAAGCTAGATTTTAAGTACCTGCATGGCATTAATATAACCTGAGACAGAGGAAAATAAATTAGGAAGCTTTGGGAGAATTCACTAGAAGGAAGTATTTCTGCAGGGACAATACACAGGCTGGACTTCTTGTACTTGATACTTAGATAGCACATATAAATAAACATCATTTATTTGAACAGTGAGTGAGGACTAACAGTCTGGTATTACCACAAGAAATGAAATCTAATTTGGCATTTATCAGTGGCATTATACATATACGCACACATACATCTGTATGTTTATACACTCACACCCATATATAACACTCTGTATGCCACTGACAATATACATCTATTTTGTAATTAATTAAATACATACTAGATTAGTAATTTAGTAATAGTTTCACGTATAATGAAATGCTCTCTAGTCACCACTGGTTACTAGCAGGAGATGCAGGGAATGGCACCTGAGCTTCCGTAAGTTTTTACCAGTTCTCCTGCCAGAAGCACCGCTAGAAAGAGGCTTGAAGAGTCTGCACTCTTCTAAAACAGTCTTGCATGAGGCAAAAGATTTGTGAAATGATATTTCAGGATGCTCCAAAGACAAAACCCACCAGCTAGAACAACTCCACTCTTATTCCCCCAAAAGTCCACAGTTTTAGCAGAGGAGGACTGTAGGCTGAAAGGGACATGAAAGACAGCAAATGAAAAAATTGTGTTTGAAAGTGAGAATAGTCTTGTAAGAGACATGACAGCCTTATTTAGGTGCATTGAATCACTCTCTGGAGACCTATTCTCGTCTAATACATAGAACTGTTCTCTTGTCCTCCACATATTCCTTTCATCGTACTCTCTCTTTCCCCCCCCTTTTGCACCTATATGAGTCCTGGGAGACCAAGTCCTAAACTAGGAATCAAAGCTGGAAGTCTGAAGTTTGGTAGTTGAACACTAATCCCAATGCCAACTGTTCCCTGAATGACCAAACAGCTGAAAAAGTTTGCTTCGTTTCACAAAGAGCAGCGATGAATTCAATCCATACTTTATCAGTCTAACTGGAATTGGATTAAGCAGACTTAGTCATGGTGAGTCTTAGACCTTCAAACTTCCAAATGGTCACATAGAGGAATTGCTTTACTAAGGAAAAAAGTGCCAAGGAAGACTATTCAGGAGAGAAAAATCATATATACATATGCATAAACATTTGTAATATTAGCATTTAATGCCAATACCCTTTTTTCCTCATGGAAGCATAGAAACTACTGGATGTCAATAATAATTCCTACTCCTTATTCTTACCTTTAAAATATTAAACCTCCAAATAGCAAAAAAATGGGTGTGAGTATCTAGGTGATGAGAAAAAGATGTAGTCTTATTGAAGACAAAGGGACTGCCAAGCTTTTAAAAGTCAAATTATAACCAAATTGTTTGGAGGACTGGTGCAAAAGTAAATGTTTTATTGATAAAACAACTAATAATACTCATAATAGTTCTTATTTGTTGTTTCAAAAATCAAGACAGTTATTTGGAATCAGATTCTGCCACCACATGATTTACAGCTTCTTACAGGGGAAAAGAGCAACAAGTAAACGCTTAACTATTAAATAGCCTATTACATAGATAAAAAGCAAATGAAAGAACACTACTGACATCAGATTAAAGGCAAACATGAAGCATGAATTTTGAAGAAAAATCCCTTCTGACATGGTGCTATTGGGACCTGAAAAATCAACCAACCAAACAAAAAAAATCCCACCTTCAGTTTTCACAGAAAATGTAGCTAGTACCAACATTGCCTTTGGTGTTTTATTAGTTATCATCACTAATACTTTTCTGTTGAAAAAAACAAATTGAAAAAAAAGTTTTAATAAACCATGCTTGGAGTTCAACCTAGCAGCTTTCTGCCTTATGCTGCCTCTCTAGAATATGAAGTGGCTTTGCTCAGGGCAAGAATCTAGACACAAGTGCAGTTTGTTTCATCTCTATCTGAGCTCATATACAATGAAAACACACATGAAGGAAGACCACAAGTTCTCCTTTATATCACTTATTTTATTCTACCACTACATGTCTGTCTGTCTTTTTGTTTTTAAAGGAGAAATCAAAATGAACCTTTCACGTGTGACTGGAGGCCTGAATACTAGATAAGGGGAAAAAAAAAATCTCTTCTTGGATAAAAGCTTGTTTTGCTTTCCCATCAATCTAAATGTCCCTTCCATATCTTTTATATCTCAGACTAAACAGCACCTGCGCCTCCTTCCTATTTTGTCTGCTTTGAAAATGGTGTGATTTTTCATTACATAAAGCAAAGTTTCTCATATGAAGATGAAGTATCTTTCAAATCAAGCAATCCAAAAATGAATTATCTCCCTGTGCACCTTTTGGCACCCCAAACACTCTGATGTTCTTGAGTTTAATCTGATTCTTCACTTCGTCCTGTATTTGTCACAGAGCAAGTTATTCTTCTAACCGAAGATATTGAAAGCTCAGAGATATTATCCTATTTACTGTGCCACAACTTTTGTTTTTCACAGCTGCAGATTTTGCTTAACCAGACTTAGCTCTCTACTGTTCTTTTATCAGAGCATTCATCACATATTATTGTCTGGAGTCACAGGCGAAAAGCTCTGGTTTCTTGTGATAATTTCATAATAATGAAATGGATCCTGCTGAGAAACACATGAGAAGTAGATGTTTTCAAGACCTCATATCTCCAACCTGTAGGAGATCTGGTTCAATATTTCTCTATAATTACTGTAACCTATATAAAATCACACATAAAAAGCAATGGTAAGATAGAACACAAAGAAAAAGAAGATTTAAATACGAAAAAGCAGCTGGCCTGGATAAGCAACTGTTCTCGTGCTAGTCCAATTAGGCAGCTTTAACAGTAAATGAGATTTTTGAGGGGCAGAAGGAAAAGCTAAAGTTCACAGTAAAGTGTAGGATTCTTTCAGAAAAATCTAGCTTGAGGCAAGGAATTTATCTGCAATTACCTATTTATTCTTTATTCCTTTACTCAGAGTTTTGGCTGCCATTATTACAGAGAACTCCAGGAATAATTGAGATTTTGATAACTCTTTAATGATAATCCTCTGTGAGAAGAGAGAGAGTAATTTCTGACCCTTACCGTAATCACTGTCTTCTATGGGCTAGCTTCCTCTCAGTTTCATGAAAGGATAAGAGACGTGTTAGAGGCCACAAAGCTCCTTGAAACTTATTCTAAGGTCAGTATCACCATTTGAAAATTTACCCTCAAAAACATTTTAGCAGCATTTCAAAGGACAGCAAATCTTTAGAGATTATGATTTATCCTTTCCTGAAACGGTGTCACAGATACATACCTTCCCTTAAAGCCACGTGAGAAATTCTCTAATCTTCACAATATCCAAAACAGTTACTCTGAGATGAGCATGTTTTTTCTATGAGTCTCTCATATTTCTCATTTTGTATTTTTCTCTACTATCTTCATCTCTTAAACTCCACGTACCTCTACCTCCCTAGGTCTTCTAATTGTGTTAATTATACATAAAAGACATTACAATATTCTTTTCATGCAAAATCATTCTTATGTTCAAAATTTAAAGGTAATTACATTTGACAATTTCATTTGCTTTAGTATAATCATGGAAATTGAGTCATGAATTTAAGGTTTTAATAGTTCCTTTCTCCCCATTCGAGCTCTCTCCTGACAAAATATCGCTACAAATATCCTAAAAAGAATCCTTATAGTTGCTCTAATTTTGTGTTGAAGACAAGGTTGTGTATCCTTCACTAATTTTCTTCCTTTTTTATTTCCTTCTACTGGAGGAAATTAATCTTCAAACACCTGTGCTTCTTTGCATCCCCATTGAGCTATTAAACTGTGTGTCTTAGGTCTACAGCTTCCCTTTTGTGTATTTCATCCACTTCCAATAAGCAACAATAGCTACACACTTAATATTTTTCTTTTTTTTTTAGATTATATTACCACTCTGGAAGAAGAAGAGGAAATGTTACATGTTATTTAGATGAACTGTAACATTGGCCAACCAGTGACTAAAAATATACAAGTGAAATGAAAACATCACAAACCTTTAAGTGTAGAATACTATTTTTGGCCTAAACCTGCACATTCCCCGTTGTGTTTACTAGAAGTAAAAGTCTCCTCTGTAAAAACACGACATGTACTCCAATGAGCACCATTTCCAGCCAACGCTTTCATAAATCTCAATTTAGCGAGCTAAACATTTCACGTTATGGCCTTAAGGAGCCAAAGAAAAGAAAGAAATCAGTTCAGTAAATACGGAGTTAATATTCGTCTACTTCTTGCTTAACTTAACATAAACTGAAAAATTGTTGGCAAGGTTATGCCTCTTAACTCATCCATTTGGCAAACTTACATTTTTAATGAAGGAGCTCTCTCACTTGCAAGGAAACTTGCAAGAAAACTTGCAAGAAACTTGCCAACTCTTTGTGGGAAGTCTGTTCATTCTTTCATTATCAGAACTTTGGAGAAGCACTATTTTAAATTTCTGCAACTCTCTTTCAGGAGAATTGCAACTGTATTGCTACGTTACACACTTGCAATGAATCTTTCAGCACTGCAGTACTTTGCTGAAGTAGGAGCTCTTCATTAACTATTGGCAGCAAAAAGAATCTATACTGACAAATTGCAGAGTTGTTTCTTTTAATTAAATATATGTTTTGAAGTAATTAACCTTGAATGTAGGAAATCCTCATTGGTACTCATGTACTAAAATAACTAGCAATAACAGTTTGTATTTCTACAGTACCTTCCAATTAGAAGTAGTTAACTGACTAGTTAATTAAAATAATTAATAATGTTTCATATAATCCAAGGGGAGATGGATATATTTTTCTTTACTTCTCACCATATATACAAGATCTCATGCCAGTGTTTTTTACCTACATGAAATTTTCATGTTTTCTTTTCAGAAAAACATTCCCTATGTAAAAAACATTTAAATCCCGCCCCCAATAAACAACTTCAAACTGGAAGAAACTGAAAAAAACTGAAAACTTTTGGATTTCTATCATCTTAGTCTGTCTTCTTTAGATACTTCTCTAGCATGCAGGCATTAGCATTTATAAGAGTATTAAAAACACAAGCTGGCCACAAACCACTTGAAAAATCAGTTCAAATCAGAGCTCACAGCTATGACAGAAACTTATTTTAATCATTCAAATGCAGACGGTGCTGTGAACTTCCCTGAGACTATTAAGTCCAGTTGCAAAATGGTAGTATTACATCTGTTTCAAACCAGACAGTCTCCCCTGAAGGACAGTATTTATAACAAAGCCGCTCGACTTCCAGGCCTTTGCCTGCAAGCTCCTCTGACATCTCAGTTTGGTCTGGAAGTGGGCAGTGCCTGCTTAGCGGCACTGGAGTTTTTAGAATATTGTGGGGTTCTGGGTGCTGAGCTATACCTTCATCCTCCCCCACTGTGCTGCGACAAGCTCGCTAAAGGGAGACCCTCACAGTGAACAACCATCCAGTGAGTCCCCTGACCAGGATTCCTATGATGGATAAGGACAGGACTGATCCAGGTGAGAGCAGAGATTTGAGCTCTGGCCAGGATGCTACCCTCGAGCTGAGCCAGGTACGTTTGACTGAATGTACTGCCAGCTGCTGGAGGGAGACGTCTGTTCAGAGGCAGTTGGAGGGTTAAAGGCAATAAATAAATAACTTTGAATTAACTTTGCAGTGAGGGTATGTGAATCACGGCAGACAATAACAAGTATCTTAAGTAACAGAACCGGCTCCGGAGCTGCTTTTTTGGACCTGAAGACCTGTACCTGCTGCATGAGCCATGGCCAGCAAGCCTGTGCCTAAATGGAAGATGAAGGACTAAGAACGTAAGGCAAGTGAAACATTATTTTGGTTCAGCAGGGACTGCAATGTAAATTCCAAAGATGAAGGTATCACAGCAGTACTACAAAACACGAAAGATGGATTTTCTTATAGGCAACCAACTCCTCTGACAACACCCATTCTTAGCAGATAGGCTCTGGATAGCCTTTGGTGCAGCCTGGATGCCACCTTCTGCTTCTACCTACAAAAACTTTTTAAGGAATTTTCATGGAAGAAAACGATTTGAACATTGGATCAAAGTAGAACCTGGTTTCAAGAACACTTCTGGTTTCAAGCTAATTTCATTTATTACTCTTTCATTTTGAGACATCCGTTAAAACCCATGTCTAACACTACCCATAAAGGACACCATTGTTGACTCACAATACCTTCCGTAGTCACTAGGCAAGCCAGAGTTTTTACATATAACACTGTATTAACTCGGCAGACATTTTCCTTGTCTATATCTACCTTAAGAGTTTGTATAATTAAAACGAGTCTTCCAATATGATAGATGCTAATGGTTTGGAAGCAATTCCCTTAACAGATAATAAAGACAATTCTGTGAGGAATTAAAGCAAAATGAAACAAAAAATATGCTTCAGCTAATTAAGAACTTCTTAATTATGCTAATTTTACTTAGAAAAAAATAGGTACCAAACAACATTAAGTTCTTATATGAAAGATATGAAGGACAACTGATACACATTCAATTAAATTCCAGATTAGAATAGGCTATATACCAAGCCTAAATCTACTGAACAATTTAATCAGTTAATTTATAAAGTCATTAAATGTAATAAAAACAGTGGCTTATACTGTCATGAAATCAAGACTGCCTACACCATTAAACTCCACATGTATTTCCAGTCTAAGAGAAAATTATACACATTATTGAAACAATAAAAAGGATAAGCAAGAGCATTACAATGTATTTGTCCAGTACTAAACTGACATTTTCAGTGTAGCTCATTAATGATTGATTTCTCCACTTAGTTATTTCACTGACTCAACATAGCAAATATTGCAGGTGCCAACTCATCATGATTCTTCTTGCAGAATCTCCACTTAGAGCTCATTGCCACGCTCTGCTGCGTTGAGAGCTCCAACTAGAAAACACACTTCTCAAAGGCAGATTTTACAAAACAGCAGCAAGGGAGGAACGCTGCAGTTGTATGTGTAAGTGATAACCTCCAAAGACAGTGGAGAAATGAAAAATGTTGCAAGTGCTTATCGGAGTAATTCTCAAACTTTTTCAGCTTGTTTGAGTGCTTCCTCCCCGCCCTTCTTCCAGTGGAGGTGCAAAGGTGTGCGTAGCCTAGAGACAATGAGGTCACTTCTCATGGCAGAGAACAGTTTCCTGAACCACAGTCCGTTCTCACCAGGGACCACGAACCATATGGTTTGCCAAAGTTACTGCGGGGGTTCCCGAGACCAAAGACTGAAAATCTTTGGCACAGCAGAACCAACTTCCTCTTAGCTTAATAATTGCAGTTAGTCATAAGAGCACGTGGTTTTACTTGCATTTCTAGAAATACTGTAATAGCTGCTCTCCAGGGATGAGGCTGGTTAGTGGTAGCATGATTCCAACTGCAAGAGATTAAAAGCTTTTCCATTGTCATTCTATTAATTTTGCTGAGGCCAGCCAATAGGCCATGAAAGTGATGCCGAAAGCCCCCACAGCTTACAGCGGCTTTTTAGCAGTTAAAATAAATGAGGTAACTTGGGTCTTTTATGGATGAGCAAAGTTCAAAGAAAGTTTTGTGGATCCTAATTTGCATAATGAACAGTGTAAAAAAACCTCAGCCATTCCCCCTCTGAGCCTTGGATAGCCCAGTGAGCTGGCAGGAAATTACAAGCCTTGTTGGAGAAGGTTTGATTTTTCTGTGAAGGTTTCTGAGTAGGCTGCTGCTAAGGGATGAAATAGAAGCTAAAACCTTGGGCTCAAGATTGGAAACAATTTTGAAGCAACTGGTGCTTGCATGGTTGCTGGGAGCCGAAAAACTATGATGCTGGAAAAGCGCTCTGGATATTTGCTGACAGAGGGAACTCTTGCTGATAAATCTGATTTATTATTACTTTGAGTGAGTTTTGGCTGAATTCTTTCATCTCAATGGGCAGCAAAAGATCTCCACCAGCAAATAAGGGTTGGCATCTGAGCTAACTGCCAAGAGCAGAAAGCAGGTTAAACTTCCAGCCCAACCACCTCTGCTTATTAGTCCTCAGAGCAGGCAGGCAGCCTGAACTGCAATGTTCAGGCCCATCTCTAACGATAAAGGGCTTTAGCAGAAACTGAAGAAGTCTGCAACATGATGGAGAAAAGCATCTCAAAACTGGGACCCACTCAATCATTAGATCAAACTCTTACTCCAAGGCCGGGAGGCTCATTCTAGCAGCTAACACTTTAAAGCTAAAGGCTTTGTGAATTAACCTTTTTACATATATGGCAGAGACTACTGGACTGCGTGAGCTTCATTTCTCTGATTATCTGCTGTAGCGTCTAAGAAAATGTATTTTGTGATGGTCTGAACAGTAGTAGCATTTTTATCAAGGAAAGAGTACCAAGCTAGGATGAACTGAGGTTTTGTCAGAAAAAGATGATACCTACTTCACACTTTCACAAGTCAAATGTAAATTGATGCACTTAAAATCTGACTACGTGCAGCTTCAAACACAGGAGTCTGTGCACATATGTGCACATACACACTGCACATAGGACAGGACCCTTTTGTAGACAGAGATACTATTTTTCAAGTCTGAGAGGTAAATAAAAGCATTATCAAATCCTTTTTCCACAGAATGACCGTCACTAACATAATGGTTACAACAGCTAGAAAGAATATTAATGAATCGAAAGAAGCTACACTGCCCCTTCTGATACTTTTTTTACAGGAAGAAATATAGCCTGCTGTACTTTGCTGCAAAACCTAAATTCTTTCTCCACCAAGTACATATCGATTTTTTGGAAGTCTGATTATCAGTAGGTGAAAAAGCCCCACACAGTGGATGATTTACCCTCTCAAGGATGCATCAGTTATCCAAAAGAATTATATTGATTGTTCTGTATCATCACCTGTAGTTCCTAGATTTGTGATAGGGGTATCAGAGAATTACAGTACTGTTTTAAAGAAATGGATTAAGCAAATATATGTACTACTAACCTGAATGCCCACCCTTGCAGCATCTTGCATTCTAACTCTGCTACCCACAGCAGCTGACCTTTCAATTTGCTTTCTCAGTCCCTAAAAAGAGAGCAGACAGTATACCTTGCCCATTGTCCAGTTATTAACCCAGAAATACTTTCTTAGTTCCTCTAAATAATTAGTTATTTTACATAAGTCCCATGGTTAAAACTGTAAACTCCTTCTAGAAACCTTTCTATATAGCTTAGCAGTCAGGCAGAAAGTGCTACAAGTCTAGTGTAACACTTTGCACCAGCAGGAGCTACTTACTAATTTCTTTTGTTGAAGGAAACCTCTAATTTGTGATTTTTTCTGTTCAAAACGAATGGCAAAGCTAGGCACGTTCTGTAGGGTTTGCCTATATGTAGTGAAAGACTCATTGTATCACAGTTACAGCAAGACATCCAGATGTCCTGTAATTTTAGGGAATTTTAAGTTTTACATAGGGTCAAATTCTCCTAAATTCCACTGGGTTGGTTGGTTTGTTCGTCTGTTTTTAAATTCCAGCCTGATTAATGTAAAAACAACAACTGATTCAGGTAATCATTAGGAAATACTCAACTCCACCTCCAATACATAAGCAGCTTTATTTAGAGAACGAAATAAGCTTGAATCAAACTCATAGAAACTCCATGAATTTCAAACTTTCTTGTACAGCACAATGTAGCAGGAACAAAATCACTTTCAGTTGACTATATCATTAGCTCTCATTACGCAGTTCTATCATACATAAATGGAAAAATCTTCTTTAATCCTTACTAAATAAGACAGACATCGATTGAACTATTTTAAGTTTAGATCTTGTTATCAGAAGTCTTCATGTTAAAGGCATACAGAGCTTTGATATTAAAGGAACTGTCTGTGGAAGAATACTTGCATATTAAATGAGGTTATTTCTTCCCCAGAACTCAACATCACCCAAAATCTTTTAGGAAACTAAATTCTCAGATGTCTAATAAAATATAAAAGCAACTGTGTCAATAAAGTGATTCTGACCTCCTGTTATAGAACTAAACCAGACTGCTATTACCTGACATATTCACTTCTACAACGGTTCCACATCTCTGACTGTGCATTGGGTTGGCTTTAGACTGTGAGTAACACTGGGGTTTGGGTTGGGTTTTTTTCCAGATTAATACAATTTGGGTTTTTTCCTCAGCTGAGCGAGCTATTTCACACTAACACTATGAACTCAGTTATGGAGGAAACACTTCCAGCCCAGGGTAAAGTCACACTCTACAGCTGAATATTTTTTTTTCAGTTCTAGCCAGCTGAAGTGGCTCAGCAGAGTGCAGTAGCCGCCAGAGCCAGCACAAGGAAGGGAGTAGGCCTGTGGACTGGGAGCAAAAATGCTCCTTTCAGTGGTAGTGAACAATGCAATTGGCTCAGCCACAACACATAATTTTACCCAAGGATAAAATATCACAAGTCAGCTTTGTCTGAGCCCGCTGGAGCCATGTACATTTACACTAGCTAAGGACTTATCTTCATAAATTTATATGTTAAGAGCATAAAAAAAAACCCTCAAGAGAGTATACTATGACAGGAATTGGTGCCTCTGTTATTCCTCAAAAAAAGTCATGGCCCTTTGCTCAAGAACAGCTTTTGTCAACAGCTATACGCACTGCTCAATAATCAAACGCTTCTGAAAAGGTTGTTGAAAAAGAACCCTCCTGTACAGGATGCTGGTAAAGATCTGATTTTTACACAGCTATGGTATCTTCCTTTTACCTGAAGCTTGCTACTTTGCCTTTATGAGAAGCAAAGGAACGCCGTTGATGCTATGATAAACATAACTAGCATTTAAATACAGGGAAACACACGGTCTCTTCTGGTCTCAAAAGTGCAAAACAGTGGTTTGTGTGCTAGCTGAAAACCTGGCTTCAAATTGTTCAGGTCAGCCATTCTATAAGGGTAATTTATTTTAAATATACATACATGTTCTTAAGTAATTTTATTCCATTGAACCCTACATTGACTTGGAGGAACTCATTCACTGAGACACTAACCGTGCAAGTTACGTACGGTCCCCAGTGACAAACAGGGCAGCAGAGGGTACAAACACAGTCTGACATGACACTTAAGCTTCCACCAAGAAAGTACTTCCACTCCCCTCTTCTATTCTCCCTTCCTTTCTTTTGCTCTTTGACCCTATGCTATATGATCCAATCCTGCTCCTTACAGCCCACCTCCTTCCCCTTGCACCAGCTTTGGAGTTTCTCAGATCCCTCGCTGAGTTGGTTCAATTTGCTAAGCCTGCAGGAGAAAAGTCCCAGGAAAATTACTTCCCCTCCCCATTTTATTTTAGGTTCCTGCCAGCTCAGTGAATTGAACAGGCTCACAAAGGGGCATGCTAAGCGGCAAAGCTCTGTAATGGAAGTGACTAGAGCAAGTGGATAGTAATTGAGGGGGGAGTGTGTGTGTCTGTGGAGATAGAAAGAATGCAGGGCTGGGAAAGCTCCCTTTGGCAAAAGTGAGGCATAAATGGGCTTGGAGATATAGTCATTCATACTTTGAGGCAAGCAGAGATTTACCATCTTGTTTGGATCAGTCTACAGCAGAGCCAGGCATTAAATCATTTGGCCTTGGCTGCTAAGTTTTGTATTTTAGCCATAGAAAGTCTTCTCTGCCTAGCAATTGTATGTGCCACACTACCCCCTTACCACGTAATCAAAAGACAAGGACACATCTGTCTATATTGAGGAAACAATGGATGCTTCTTGCATTTTCAGCACAGGGTTTTCTTCAAATCTAAGGCACTAAATGGCATTCACCAGACTTAAGGCCAGTGTAATGACTCCAGTAAATATTAGGAAGGAGAAAAAAATAAGCACAAGTTCTGTTGGTTTCAATGGAATATGTTCCAAAATTACTCCTCAAGGATGCATAGAAGGAACACTCGATAAAATAATGCTGTGAAAAATGAGAAAGCATAGTGAACAGTGTATTTCACATTTCTCACAGCAGTTACAAGCAGACAGGCTTGGTGCAAGGCTTTTTATAATCTTACACGGATACAAAAGCAGTCTGACTTTGCCCCGCCTTGTATTCTGCTATCCTGTGTGGCTGTCTCAGCTGCACATTTGTCTCCTCCTGTTTCCAGGACCTCCTACGTGGACAAGCTGATTGAATAGCTCCCTGCAGCTCCGACCTACTATCTATCCTGCCTTGGAATGAACAACTGGATGTAACGTGACAAGACTGTATTACAGGAGACTCTTCGTAGCCTTAAAGCTACTAGGGTCTATCCTCATTGCAATCTAGATCTTAACCCTCCAATGTCCTCAAAGTCATGGGCTCAGACAGTGTTCATCAGGGAAATTCCACCAATATCACTGAAGTTCCCCAACACATCCGGAGCCAGGGTACAGACAGACCATGTTCTGACATCACCTGAAGAATCTCATCAGTTTTGGACAACTGAAAAGTGAAAATTCCAGGTTCCTTTCCAGATTCTTTTTTCTGTTTCTCTCAATTATTTTTTATACTTACAGTTATCTGCTGTAGCCCTCTTTATTGGCCATAGGCTTCTTTAATTCTTTTTGTCTGTCTACCATCTGTTTGCAAATCAATGAAAGGGAAGCTAAAATAACTAAGCATTCAACTCCTTGTGTCTAGGTTTGGGTTGGTTTTTTTTTTATCATTACACACAAAATACAAGGATAGACTTTCTAATAAATGGAAAGGTATAATTCTCTTTTCTATTTGCAGTCAGATATGCGTAAGTGATATTTAGATGCAATAATCCTCTAGGACAAGATTCTAATTTGCTGAATGTACATGTGGCAAAACAGGTCAAGGACCTCTCAGAGAGCCGGTCACGGCTCCCACAAGTTCTGACCAAACCCTGATGCTAATAAAGCAGGTTGCAATGGTCTGTCACATGGAGGAGTACAGGCAGGACAGCATAAGCCAGTTGAGACTGTTCCCTGCTGTTCTCCAAAGGCTGCAACAAGTGTAATAAAGAGATGTAGAAAGGTTCAATACCACTGAAAACTTCGTGTTATACACTAATACCTCTAAACCGTGTGAGTGGGCCAAAGAAATAAGGTTTTAACATTAATGGCAGATTCTTTATTCCAGCTTTCTATGCTATACCAAACAAACCAAACCTAATATTCTCCATGTAACTAGCAACCTATATTTTCATATATGTTATAAAGAGGACCAAATTAATTCTCCTAAGATATAGAATAAATACAGCTGAAAAACAAGCATTACATTCTGTGGTGAAAATTATCTACACCACATACACACCCCGTTTTGGCTCTATTTTTCATCTGCATTAGGCTGAAGCCAAGCCATTTCCAAGCGCATGAGATATCAACCCAGCACGTAACCCAGTCAGAACATGCAACCAAAACACCTTGAAATTACCAATTTGTTAAAACAATCACAAAGGAGGGGACAGAAAAATCTAAAATAGGAAAATTCCAAAAGAAAATCGATATATGCAGTTCATAGGCAGAGCTATCAGGATACTTATCCCCACTGTTGGCACCTGGATTTGTTATCCTGCCCTTATTATGTTAGGTATCTTTTGTGTGAAATGAGTGCCCTAACACGCTTTTATAGATTTCTCCACATTTTGTCCTGGAGCTAATTGGTGAAGGTAGTAAGGCTTGCTGAATTATTGAGGCTATGCTGTTGGGAAAAACACCACACTGATCAGTTGTTTATTCCATCTGGTGTAAGAAACAGTCAAGTGCATTCAGGTGAAGACAGCACTTTTAAAAATCATGTTACTTACTCCTCTTTTTCCCCCAGTGAAACAACTTGCTAACGAGGCTTAATGAAAAGCAGCAGAACTTGACTCTAAATGATTAACATGAAGTCCAGAAGCTGCTACCATTGAAAAACACCTGTTGTGTATATGAACATTGGTAGATTAAAATTAAGATTTTAATGTGAAAATGGAGTTGCAATACTTCTGATTGTTTCTGGTAAACCTTTACCAGTGATGCACACAGGAAAACTTATGTCTCTATTTCAGTGTTAACAGACATTATATGAGATTCCTCTGACAGATCTTTTACAAATGTAGGTTAAGGGCACAAGTAAGTTATTTTTCTGGTATCAAAATTAAAGAGTTGACTTTGTCTACTGTAGCACCCATACAAACTTTTATGATACTTGTAGGATGATAATTTCCACAGTAGTAGTTCTAGCAACGCTCTTAGCAACCTTTCCAGTGTCTCGAGAGAGCTTTCACACTCCAAACGTGTTAGCAAAGAGTTGGAGTTGTTGCAGCAGGTGAAAGCACAGACAACAAACTTGCTGCACAAAGGTCCTTCTTACTGATGCAATACAAATCAGGAATACTATAAAAAATACCTTCTGTTACAAATATTTTTTCCAACATCCTAGGAGCAGAGCCTCAAAAACACCTGAAGGTGACCAAGCGTGGGAAAACTGTGTTTAATACTACCAGCTTCTTGTACTACAGTGCTTCAAATTAAAGGACAATAAAGTATCTTTTAAAATTTTACAATAAGGGATCATAATGCCTTAGATTCATGTGTAAAATGTTACTGAAGTTAATGCAAGAGCTTAGAAACCTAATCTACTAAAGAAATACACACCTGTGCTATTAAGGATGGAATTCACCTCACTTGAACAGAGCTCAGATACACACTTTATAGACAGCTAATGTTGATTAGCGGAGAGACACAGAGAGACACTGGCATTTCTTGAGCATGATTCTGCTTTACAGACTCAGACCTCTCCTTAGGATGCTATTAACTACAGGCTAAAAATGCTTATTTTTCTTCATTTACTATAAAGGGAATGTAGATGACAAGCTCAGATATAGATATAATACATTCCTACATTTGGGCAGTCGAATCCTATCTTAATGTTGTAAAAAGCTTTTGAAAGAGGATGTATAATCAAGATTTTTTGCTTTAGCATTTATATCACTTTGAGATTTCACGGCTTGCTTTGATATAAAAATCAGAACTGGCTGTTGGAGGAAAAGCTTTCATATATTCAAAGTAAAGTAAGGAATTTTAATTATAAAAAAAATTCTTAGCATGGGTTTGGATTAAAAACAGGTTGAAGGCCATAAACTAAGACCGTGGCTGAATACCAGGTGGGGAGCAAGACGGGACACGGTATTTGGGACTGCCAACATATCTAGTCATGATTAATTTTGTCACTAGGTAGCTGGAAATAAGAAGCAATACCATTTCAATGAATCTGCTCATAATATTAAGTTTCAATGAAACCAAAATGCTAATGTGGATTAAAAAAACATTACTAGGGTAGCAAAAAAACCAGGCAAGAGTTCCCCCACGAAAGTAAGATTCAGATGGGAATAAATGCAAGCTAATAGCTGGAGAATGAAAATCTTAAGTAAGGATATTCAAGAGAGGAGAAAATTTGGAAGTCGGTCATTTTGAAATAAACTTAGGGATGACAGTGGAAAGCTAATTAGACCTCTATTCACAACGCAATGTGTAAGTCTGAAAGGTTAACGTAATTCTGTGTTGCATGGATATACACATTATATAAACAAGAACGAACTAATAGTCTCCTCTCTACAGCCTGACTACACCTGACATATTGCCCTGGGTTCTAAGAAACTTGTTGTTATGATTTAGAAGACTAACTTATGACACTTAATCTCAATATTTTTGAACAACTAGGTTCAGATGACATTTCTCAAACAATTTTATGAGGATTTTGTCAACTTTAATAAGCTGTACACTAGATAAAATGGAATGACTGTATGATCCATAATGACTAACCACATTTTCCATCTGATTTTAGTCTGTTTTGGAAGTTTTTCAGGCCTAATTCAAACTTTTAATTAACTTTTCTATAAGGCAAAAAATCTAGACGCTGCATCATCTCACCTTCTGAAGACACTGGCTAGGTACTGGTCAAATACAAAATCCATTACCTCCCCGTACAGCCAGTCTGCCCTTTCCTCCACACATCCAGGAAGCTGGTGACTTGTAGGCTCCGACGTTACTAACTTCAAAGGTATTTTTAAAGTGTGCTGACATTCAATGTATTAACATATCGGGTAAGTGGAGTTGACAGAAGGAACCTGACAGTTTGGAAATTATTTTACCTTAAAAATTACAGTTAAAAGTGAAGATTATTTATAAATAAAGCAACCACCTACTCAAACAGGATGCAAATGACCACTTTTCTCTCAGATGTACTCTCTTGTGAATGTCATTGCTAACATTACCATCGTATTTTTGCTGACAAGTGAGGATCAAGAATGCAATAGATCAGTAACAGTAGAAGAGGAAGCTGAGAGAAAATATTTTCTGTTGTTTTAGAATTCTGTTAAAATTCTTTCAGCTTTCAGACTTTCAAAGTGCAACACAACCAGAAAGACTATTATTAATTGCAGGGAAAAGGCTTTTCTTTGCCTTCTGCATTGATGACTGTGGCAACTTTTCCTATTCTGCTGTTCTTAATAATAGATACAAACAAGAAGAAATCTCTGCTGAAGCTGCTGAGCAGTTACTTGATACCATACCTAGAACACAGAAATCGGTAGATTCTTTGTTGATTTATTTCTGCTTAGGTACTTGGCAATAGTTTGATGTGACTCACTGTTATAGTGATGACAACACCCATCAAATACAGTCTGTTGAAAAGTTTGCCTTTTTTTTTTTTTTCCTTTCCTTTTCTTTCTCCTGGAAAAGTTCTTCACCCAGGTTGTCAGCATCAACTTTCTTTTTTTCCCTAGTCTGTTTCAAGAAACATAGGGCCAAATGGCTGACTGTATTCTTATTATTTCCTCATTGCTCTACCTCCGCTAGCAATCCAACCACTGTAGTCACTTCAAGCCCTTGCTCATATCTCTGAGAATGTCTGAAATTGCTATTATCCTTTGGGAACTAAATAGTAAAATTTGAAATTGTCTTTCAAAATAATTTGAAGTGTGACTTGATAAGTTCATAAGCTCAGGGTGCTTATTTGTCAGAATTTGAATCCCCGGGGATAGGCTTGCTGTAAATTCCAACATGTCATTGATTTTCTCTCTACAGAAATGAAGCTTCTGTTTGGATTCTGCAGCCTGCTACCCACACACATTTGAAAAGTAGATGATTGTAATTTTCTAGCTTAAGAGCAGTTCTATAAATACAACCCAACATTCAGTTTTACAGAAGAAAATGTGTTTGGAAGAATTATGTGCGCAAGTGTTCTGCTACTGTGAGTAAGTCTTGCTGAGAAAATGGCACCGAAACTTGTATTTTCTGTAGCTTGGCAATGTGTCATCAGAAGCCATTTCAGCAAGGGACTGTTCCATGAAAAATGAATGTGCTACACAATCAAGCTCAAAAGAACTTGTCAAATCAGCAGTTGATTTGCTAGATAAACCAATGTCGATGTAAAGCAAACCAAACTTTTTTTATCCCTGCTACTTTTAATGAAGTAGGATAGTACACTGCACAACACGAGAGATAAGAAGTAGTAAACGCTCTCAGCTACGTGACTCCAACAGCACCGTACTCGCCACAATACTGGCTACTTTCTGGACAGCACAAACTGCCTCCTGTGCCATCAGGTAACGGACAGATCCTCAATTCCCACAGAGCAGCACAGCTCCAGTTCATAAATATTTTTCCAATATTCCTTCACTGAACATAACCTACCAGCTAAAATCCCAACCGCCTTTTAAAATGTTAAATGCTATCAGTGATACTAAAAAATACACTGCTGCTGAAAAAAACCCAAACCCCAAACCCGCTTCCTTAACCAGGAAATACTATCTCTAATGAGCGTGTTGTTCTTAACGTTGCATTTATTTGAGGAAACTGAGCTGGCTAATTGCACAAAACGTAAGGGATGATATTTAGTAAAGAAGATTGTGAGACATAAGTGAAGTGAATCCCCTTAATTGAATGTTTACTCTTCTCCTTTCACATTTTGAGAAGGAGAATCAGTTGAGGTTTTTTCCTCTTATTACTTTTCTGCCTTTAAAAAACTCTAGTAGAAGCTGAAAAGAGGTTTCCTTCAGTATTCAGAAGATGTATTTTATCAGGAAACTCCAGATCCTGGATATTTCAAGGCAGTTTCTCTATAGAATTCCAGTCAGGGCTCCTGTTCATCCCCATCATTGTTTGAAAGACTCTCCTATTTCAAAATTGCTAAAATCTTTCAATTTAGTGTCTTAATACCATGAAAATACAAATTAAAATGAAGTGATGAAACATAACTGCATAAAGCAGTCCCTATACTGGTATTGCTGTTGACGAATACTAGCCAAGAGGTGTTTCTCTAGGCTTTTCTAGTGTGCTACCTTGGGTGTCGAGTTTTCCTGGTGGCGGGGGGGAACGTAAAAGGGCAAAAACCTCTCAAAGTATTTCCAGCCCAACTAACTGACCTTACAGATTACAGTGCACTAGTCATACAATTTGTGTAGGCATGTCTGAAAAAAAGCAAAATGTTTTAGGGAACGCTAAGGCTTTCTGTTGGATTTCAAGCATGTCAGTTCATTTTATTCAGTTAAAAAAACCCAAACCACTTGATCAAGAGACATTTTGTTATTGCTTCCTGAAAGCAGTTGAAACAAGGAAGAAATCCAAAGCAGGCAATACTTTGAATCCTAATGGAAACAAGAGCAGAATGCCAAGTGTTGGGAGAGGGAGGAGCAGGGCAAGAGCTGACATGATGGTTGAGTGCAAGCAGGTAACTTTGCAGAGAGCTTGCATCTTTCCAATGCACACTGTATGTAAAGTGCAACCCTGTGGAAAAGGGTAGAACAAAACCCATGCATGTTATATTATTGGGAAAGCCCTTTCACAAGATAACTTACACCATTTGCAAATTCAAAGAAAAAAAATTTTTTTGAAAATCTGGACTCCCAATGTAAAACTTAATTGGTCTGCATTTAAAAAGCTCTGGTTTTCTCAATCAGAAGAATACCCAAAGGTAGATGTACTCCTTTAGTCTGCTAAAGGCTCATTTTCACATATGGTGCTACAAGCCTTTCTGCGATATGTTAGTTTTAATTCTTTATTAGTATAATCATTTCCATATGTGGAACATGGAAAGTTAAACTGCGCACGTCCATGCGTGTTGTACAGCGCACTGAATGCTGATTACCTTTGCTGCCCAGAGATAGCCAAACCGAGCCTAATCAGTATGCAGGTGTCAATCAGGCATGCACACCTCCTCAGTCACTGCATCAGAGACACATCTGCATCTGCCAAAACCGCTGGGTACCACCTGAGCTGCAAAGGACTCAACAGTTGATACCATGAAGTGGATCAACAGTCCCTAATGGTTCTCAAATATTCTGGAGGGGAAATCTTGTCGAGCCAATTATCGACTGAGATGTCTTCAAATTGTTTTTGGCATCGATTTATTAAATGGTGTTCATCTCCAGCAGGATGTTTCCAAGCAAAATTTTGTGTCTAACTGAAAACAGATGCTTTATAGCATTATTTCAGGAGAAAGCTCTCTTTGTTTTTATTTTATGGAAGGAATTTGGTGTTTGTTGACTGGAACTCAGACAGTTTCCTACAAGACATATAGGAAACTGAAAACATCCACATTTGCTAATTCAAAAAGTGACTTCCTACTTAGCGTATTAATATATTAGCATAGGAGTAGTCCTTGCAGGAGATTTGGGCAGCAGGCTGCTGTCGTGGGCTCCCCTTCTGGCCTGGTCCTGTTCAGCACTCCTGAGTTAACAGAAAATCCCACGGCCAACCAGCAATCAACAAAACACCCCACCCCATTTTTTCCACTATCTGAGCCCTTCGCTGAGTCCCTCGTGGTCGGGACAGTGGTTGGCAAAGCTTTCACTGATGTGGAAATAACCTGTTTAGCTGAGCTTTTGTCCAGGTTATGTCTACCTGACAGTCATTTTTCCTCTACTATCCTGACTCAGATTGGTGACTCCCATCGTCTTGACACTACATGGATGCTTTTCCACCTCTCCCTTTCAGCATTTCTATGCATTCTGTTCACATACGCGTACTCACAATACACACAGCGCAGTGCAAGCGGAGGCAAGGTTGCTCCATTTGCTCTCTGATATGAGAAGAAACCCTCAGCCCAAAATAAAAACATGTGACAGCATGAGAATACTCCAGCCTAAGTAATAAATCTTTCCAATTTATTAGCTTGCATTAGCATTGAAAAGCCAGCGTTAAGGCTTCAAACCATAGGCTTTTCTCATTAACATCTGTTGACAGTGTAGGCAAATATACCTTCTGTCTGTCTTTTGTTCCTATGGATGAAATCCAGACATCCCTCTCTTTCCTCACGCTCATTATTTGCCCTAGTTTCTTTCTCCATCTCTCTCTCTTAGACAGGCCATACCTCCTCTCCCACTGAAAAGTGATGCGGTTTCCCCTCTTTGGATTCTCTCACTAGGTAGATGTATAACTGGATGTCATATGCAGTATCACAAGTCCAGGCAGCTGTTCACATCTATGCCACTTTCTGCCAGTTCAAGGGATATCACTATGCTTCTGTTCACCATCAAATATAAAAGGGTAACTAACATGCTGATGCACCTTTTTTCACTGCAGTTCAGAGAATGAACTGTTCCTCCAACCATACCTCTTCTTATGATTTATACTTTGTCATTTGCCTTGCTGAGAAACAGAAGCTATGGTCCGTAACAGTAAGTTACGCATTCCCAGGAGACATTTCAGCCACTGAGGCCCATTAGCATGGAAGAGCTTCTGTTCATTTGATTAAATACTTCATCATACCAACAAGTGGGAGGCTACATCCAAAGAGGCAAAAGTTACTGATGCATGCCCAAACCATGCCTGGAAATTGTTTGGGAGGCTGTTAGTCAGCCCAGGTCTAAACCAGGCTGAGAGTTTTTTGTCAGTTTAACAGCAGAGGTGAAAAAGATGCAGTCTTTAGGAATATTTCCTGTCACTGGTTAAACTGTTAGCATAATCAAGAAGTCCAGCAAACCAAATGTGTTCAGGGAAACAACAGTAACCCACCAGTTCACTTAAATCTCTCTTCTTCACAGCGGGCCACAAGACATAGAGACACAAATATGGGCCCCAATTCCAGTCTCTTAGCACCCAAAGGTAAACTTCAAATGACTGAAACTAAAGTCTAGGCCAGGCACCCCTTCTCTTCCCAACTCCTAAGTCTCATTTCACCTCTTCTCAGTCTTCATTCTTCACTGGCACCCTGACTCACAAAGCTCTGCTGCACGAGACTGGCTTCAGTTTGTAGATCCTTTCCACCTAAGCCTAAACATTTCTTACATATTTCTAGTAGCTTTCTCCTGCCTCACCTCTCAGAGGAAAAACTGAAGTCTCCTCTTCTCCTCTCCCATTCAAAGTCTCCTTCCTACTTTTTTTCTCCATTGCTTCTCCAACCTGACCATACCCCATCCTCGAATGTATCAGGTGAGATGCATATAGACCCAACCTCAGGGTCAGTGTTGGATTTTACACCTCATCATTGCTGCAAAGGGTTGCTTAGTAAATACACACAAACTTACATGCCCTAGGTGGTCTTCCAGCTAAGAGGGCCTGTCCTGAAACAAGACATTATGAACTGGATATACAAAGGGCTATTCACTAAGGGAACTTAGGAGAAACTTCTGTGTGCAGCAGAAGACCAGTAAGTGGAACTGACTGACAAATGCAGCGAGAGGGGTTCAATCTCTGAGTGATTTTAGAAATGACATAAAAAGGATGAAGTAATTACAAAAAAGAGAGGAGGGGGGTATAAATAAGAGAATGACAAACGGACACACAGAACATAAGGGCTGTGCTATCTATCTTTCAGCTTCCAAGATGTTCCACATAATCATTTACTGCTAGCTCTAATTGACTTCAATGCAACAAAAGCACAATGAGACTTTTCCAGACAAGTAAAATACACATGCACTGCTGGGTATCGGCACAAAAGAAGTATAATTACTTCAGGAAAGTTATGGCTTGGCAGCTAATGAAAAGGAAGAGAAGAGTTGTTCTTTGCATACTTTTCTTAAGCCTCTATAGTGCAAACACCTTACACAAACAATGCCACCTATCTTAAGTGACCACCCTAGGGATAAAGTAATTTAGTTACCTTACAGAGATCGGTGCTTAATGAAAGGTCAAACTAAATTGTACTTGGAAACCTTAGCAATATTTTCAAGTTTGTTCCTGTGCCAGAAAGTTGCTATTGGATGTGGCTCCCACTGTGGGCTTTACTACTTTTCATAATAATCACCTGCTGCTGACCATTTAATCATCATGTTTCTCAGTTGAATTCACATTAATTGATACACCTTCTTACACCGTCATATTTTAATAACACAATTCAAATATCAAATTTTTATTATTAGCCTAGCAATATAATAGAAAATGAGAATAGAAAAAAGCTATACTTCTGGAAAAACAGAGCGCGGTATGCATGTTTGCTCATAATATGTACCTCAATCACTGTACCATATGAGCACTTATTAGCACGGTTATTCTCGTACTAAGTTATGTTGGTTTTGCTGACATGTAAGTGTGATTTAGCTTTCATGTTATATTTGGCTAAATATCATACAGGGAAATAATAGTCTTTGCACTATAGCCTAAAGATACACATGTCACTAAAATAACAAAAGCATCAAAAATTAGTCCTACAAACACATCTTGTATCAGCATGAACTCCGTATGTTCCGAAATATGAATGGTAGGTATTGATGTTAAAGGTAGCAAAAGTAGTAAAGAAGTTTATCAGTAACACACAAGAGCGTTAATTACAAATCACGTTTATAAACATGTTAGTTTTCAAAGTCAAAACCAAATACTTGTAGCAATTTTAGAGGCCCCGGCATATATTTTGGAAACACGGCATTTTAACATTTAAAAACAAACCGATATTCATCCTGTCTATTTTTCTACTCCACTTTTTAAAGTGTTGGGAGTTAAAATGTAACAGGATATTGACGCTTACAAATCTAGGGCTGTATTTAAATAATTCTAAGCATATAAATAGATTCATTCTCCTAAAGAAGAAAAGAAAACTTTGACAATAGCAACATTTTGAAGTTGAGCCATAAATACTTATTGACAGTTAAGAATACCTCATTGGCTCCGTGTTAAGTTTTAAACAGTGCACAAATGCCCTTTACGTGAACTTGGTTGGAAGTCTCAGAGGATATAATCTATAGTACAGAGTTGCAATTGAATTGTGAGCAGTAGGACAAATAACTGGATAACAAAATTTGATCACAAAGAACTCCCTGAGAGACAAAACTTTCTGTCTCCAATATTCACTTAATAAATGCTTTTGGCTGTTCCTTCCTCGGCCATGTGCGTACTCTCTGTCAAGTCCCTGACCACAGTATGGCCGCTGCAGCTAAGTGTGGCATGTCTTGGCAGGGTACAAGAGGAATACGGCGGTTTAGTGTTCTTCCAAATGTGAAGATGAACTTACTGCAGCTAGAGAGGGACAAACAAAGGCTTGTATGCAGTTTCCTATTATAACAGCCCAGGGAAGCATAGCTGGGCTGCAAGTATCATGTACTATGTCATTTCCTTGTGTTGAATAGAACCTGCTGTTACACAGAGTAATACCCAGGCTCTTTGAATGCTAAACAGGATAGAAGACAGACCAAAGTGGTCTGCAAATGCCAGTTTTACATTGGTTTTATATTACTTCTGACTTGAATTCTGTGTTTTGGAAATGCCTGATGTCATCGCCCCGCTATGCCTCAGCAGAGAAAAAGCATAGGGCCTCCCTAAGCAAATAAAATACTGTCTCGGCGTCATAGTTAAACAGATAGATATAGAACGCAATCCTTAACAACAAAAATCAAGATGGTTTGACTGCACCAACATCCAGGTTAATGAATATTTATCATTCTCTACTGATGCTTCTAATTTTAGCCTATTTTATTTTTTAAACAAAGAGGAAACCTGCTTGTTCAGGAGTCTTTGGTAATTTAGATACGGTGCTTTTTAAACGGTTATAGAAGAGCTCTGCACCTGTAGTCACACACTGTATTCGTATGTACTTATCCATCAAAACAGAGAAAATCATGAGAAATTATTTCAGTTGCAGTCAGTTATGGGAATGACTTGGTCGTGGGTGGACTGGTATCTGTAGCTGAAATCTAACAATTCGAGACATGGCATTCTATGGCACCGTGATAGAAAATGAAATAATGATGTATCTTAAAAAATGCTTTTTAAAATTATTTTGCCTTTTTTAAAGTGTTATTTCAGAGCTCATTTGGGGGAACATACAGGGGAGAGTTAGCAGATCTTTTATTTCACCAGTCTCTCTATATAATAATATAGATCAACTGTTAACAAGGTACAGAAAAAAAATAATAAAAAGTGATACACAAAATGGTCTGGTGCTAGGGGAGCTACTCCAGCAACCTGTGTTGCAGTTCCTTTTGCTGCTCTGCCCCACGGCATACATTTCAACATATCATTTCACATCATTTAAGCAGAGCTTAAATGATTTCTTAAATGACCTATGAAAATCACTGTCACTAAAAGGCCTTTCTGGAAAGGAACTCACTTATCCACAGTGCTGAACAATTCCAGTGAGGATCCTGAGGGACATGGGGGGAATCAGAACACCCAGGCCTTCAAAAGACCAGGCCAAGGACCTTCTGCTCCAGCACTTACTGTAATTAATAGAAGCCTTTCAACTGATTTCAGTGAGATTTCGGGTCACACGCAATTAGTATAACTCCAGATGTTTTCACTCCCATTGACGTAAGTGTGGTCACGACTGTTCAAACATCCTGTAGACTGACACCGCCAAGACAGAACCTCATCGTGAATTACAGGAGGAGTTAAAAGTGGTTGTGTTTGTACTGGAAATGAACATAATCTTCACATTGGTTTCCAATACTAAAGTTTTCATTCCCTGAGAAAAAACGTACTACTTCTGAGATACATCAGTACCAATAATCTTCAATTTGACACAGGCTTTTTTGGGGGAGGTGAAACTTCCTAATGCTCAGTGCAGTAGTACAGTAATCACTACAATACCTTTGAACAATGACGTGAGGAAATGCCATAGCCCAAACTAGCTTTTATGCCATTTGTCTTATGCTTTTATAACAACAGTTATGAAGCTGCTAGCTGAGATTTTTGTGCAGTCTGCAACATTTGTAAAAAGTTTAACATTATTGTAGACGGGCCCACGTTCAGCTGTTTTCTGTTCAGGCAGGGTTTTCAATTTGTCCCAAGACTGAGTTAACTTGAATGCCACCTTCTCGTCTTGGCAAGATCCTCAGTCACTGATCAGTGCATTATAATGCAAGACAGATTCTAACCACAATTATATAACCCTGTCCTACACTTGGGACAAAGATAATAATGAGAACAGAAAATGTATCTACTGTATTCCTCCTGACTGTGCCAGTTTTTTCCTAATGGTCAGTTATGCAAGTGTCCCATGGGAATCCTTCATAGTAATTTTGCTACAATGAACATACTCAGCTCAAAAGATTTTTTTTTTTCCCCAAGGGATCATACAAATGAGAGATGACAGAGTTGCTAGGTCACCTTATCCTTTCTTCTACTATATTCTACACTTAAGAGTATGTTCTATGCAGTTTTATTTATTACTGGTCTGGCTCTGAAAGAATTCCAGTGGTGTAAATCACTGAAATCCCATGGGAGGGAAGTGGACAAAGAATTATTTAATTCAGATAATGATCTAGTTTATTCTCTTTGATAAAACAAATCATTCATGTAAACACATAGGGCTGTAATTCTGCATGGCATTCCAAAATCAGAACGACACAGGATGTAGTTTTGATCCTCCTTACACCAGTACAATTCACAATTGTGTTGGATTTATCAACAGTAAGCAGTAATAATGTTATTCCAATTTCATGCACATGATTAATGTTACTATTTTGTTAATATTAACAGTAAAAGTAATACGAGTGCTAAACTAAGAGCACCAAAAAAAGCAGGTCAAAATTAGAACATTAGTGCCAACCACCAAGTAAATTTGAATGGTTAAATACATGTGCTGTATTAACTCATCCAAAAGGCATCTTGAGATGAAAAATTCTCTTTCATTGTGACAAGGGAAGGCTTTATCCTGAAATATCCGTAAGAGAAGTCAGAATGTGGCCCAAGGCTATTGGGTTATACTCCCGTTTCAGAATGAGAGAAAGACCAAGTCAGAGAGCCTCTCTGCTGAACTCGGGGTGTTGCCTCTATGCCACGTATGCATACGCTCTGTCCAAGCTGCTCTGCATAATACACATAAACTTAGGAGAATATGAATTATGGTAACCTGAAGAGACTGTGCTGGAACTGTACGTGCTATTATACAAATAGCAATTCTGGCATGACGCTTGAATGTCTGCAGGCGGATTACAGATTGCATACACCTAACCTACCCAGGTTGTATTGAGACTCCCTACACATGCTTAGAGAGCATGTGTGCTGATCTTTGCTTCTGCAGTGGCCATTGGTCTAGAAATGCAGGAGAGTTTCAGTAAGGTAGCTTGGTGCGCTACCGAACTGGAGGAGGGAACAGGTTAGTACACGGAAAAAGACACCCACGTGCAAGAAAAGCAAGGAATGGAAATATCCTGGCATCTTTCTGACAGATATTTCCATTAAATGCTTGAAAAGATACTGTGACAAAACAAGTTACCAAGTCTAATTAAAAATAAAGCCAGAGACTTATTCAAATTTTAAAAACTAACTACTCAGCTTTGTCGTTCAGGCAAAGAGTATTTTAGTCACTGCTTACAAATTCAAAACAGAATTGCCTCTAGAGCCTGCAGCAGCACATCCATCAAAAAGTATGTTTGCATTGTATCCTCACAATTAAATGATGTTCATTTTTTAATGACCCTTAGAGATGTTTCAGAAAAGACTTGATAACGTATACTGATCTATACCCAAACTGTGAAAATACTCAAAATGTCAGTAAAAAAGAAAAAGGAACAAAGAGGTAAGGTTATCAAAGGATTGCAATGACTTCGTCACATACATACAAAGAGGACTGAAAAACAAGTTGTATTTAAATCAGGCACTTGCTGGTCCTACAGTTACAATAGATTTTGCTTTGAGTAGACTGGCCCCTCACACATTTTACTAAAATGTACTGTACTGCCTACGTCCTTCCAGTCTTACATTTCTGATGGACTGACGTCTCTGTTGTGACTCTATCAAACCTTTCATTATGTTGTAGGCTGTTTTGGGTTACACCCTTTTCAGGTCGCAAAAAAACTTCTTGCTAAGAAGTTAAAACCCCTCCATAACAGTAAAACTGTGTTTTCTCTATTTAGAATTTTCCATTTTGCACAAGCAGTTGCAAGTATTTCCTACACAGACACTGATTTTCTTCACTTTTATTTTCTGCTGTTTCTAGAAGTCTATTCCTAATTTTCATAGCTTTTTAAAAATTGATTTGCACCCCTCTCCGGAACGCCTCCAAGTAGAAGTAAAAGCTCAGAACACATTGTTAGCATGCTTATTGGTTGTAAAAACACTCTGAGAACTTTAGAGGAGAAGATTTAGAAGCCACAATTACAATGATAAGCTTAATATTGCTATTGAAATCTGGTTTTCCTGACTGTTTGGACATTTTCAGTAATTATGGTGTTGTAAGTAGGAACAAATTTGGCCCTTGAGAGGCTGAGCAAAACTGGCATAATAGAAATAAACATGTTTGCCATTTAAACAGGAAAAAAACCAGGGTTTTTCTGGACCTGAGTAAAAGGGAATAAATCTGTGTGTTATGTATGTGACATTAATTTGTTGGATTGCATGTGATGTGGCACACACAGATCATTTAATAGTGGGTGTTGAGGATACTTTTGATAGGATTTATGAAAGATTAGGTTGCTTTGGCACCTGGAGCATTGACAAATCTGTGAAGTCATGTTAACTTCCATGATATGATAAATATGTACACGATGCACATGTAAGTACAGTGATGTTTAACCAGTGGAATAAGGTGCAACAAATATACTCTGGGAGACAAGAAAATGGACATATAAATTCAATAGTTTCAGTGTCCTGGTTTCGGCAGGGATAGAGTTAATTTCCTTCCTAGTAGCTGGTACAGTGCTGTGCTTTGGATTTAGGATGAGAACAAAGTTGATAACACACCAATGTTTTAGTTGTTGCTAGGTAGTGCTTACACTGGCCAAGGACTTTTCAGTTTCCCATGCTCTACCGACTGAGAAGGCTGGAGGGGCACAAGAAGCTGGGAGGGGGCACAGCCAAACTGGCCAAAGGGACATTCCATACCATGGGACGTCACGCTCAGTACATACACTGGGGGAAGCTGGCCGGGGGGGCCGCTGCTCGGGGACTGGCTGGGCATCGGTCGGCGGGTGGTGAGCAATTGCACTGTGCATCACTTGCTTTGTGTATTATTATTATTATCATATTATCATTATAATTTTATTTCAATTATTAAACTGTTTTTATCTCAACCCACAAGTTTTCCTCACTTGTGCTTTTCCAATTCTCTCCCTCATCCCACTGGGTGGGGGGCAGTGAGCGAGCGGCTGCGTGGTGCTTAGCTGCTGACTGAGGTTCAACCACGACATTCAGTTAGAAAAGACCGTGGTTTATAAAGTGGTTCTTTGGCACTGTCCCCATTCTGATGGTTTTTAGATCAAGCACCAGTTGTCCTTTTTTTTTTTTTTTTTTTTTTTTAAATGAGACCAAGGAGATCATAAATGTGAAATAAATCAAGAACCGATAGCAAGGCTTTGCTTTTTAAAAATGCTCCTTTGATTTTTAGTAATAGAGGTTGGTAACTCCACTTCTTGATTTCTAAATCTTTGTGTAATAGATGGTAGCCTGCCTCCCTGGAGTTGAAACAAGAACTAATTAAGCCTCATAATCTCGGTGGGATCTGTCAGTCAGCAGTATCCTGCTGGGGAGGTGAAGAACTACATAACATCTTGAAGCCTCTCCTCTTGGGAACAAACCTAAAACAGCACTTTGCTGCACAGCAAGATTATAGCGTTTATTCTTCCTCTTCAGCTGCAGCACACTCCTTCTGAAGTGCGAGGTTCATGATATTACTACCTGTGCCTCGCACTCTCTGGGACACAGCCTGAACTCTGGCTGTAGGTACAGAAGTCCCTGACGTGCAACTGCGACACTGGGAGGAATTGGTGCATTGTTTGACTCAAAGATCTGTGCAGGGACCAGCTCCAGTCTGGAGCAGGAAAACTGAACTACTGTGTTTGAGAAAGCTAAAGTAAGCGTTCCAGAAGCTGACGTTCTATTTTATCAGACCATTTCCAGCACATCAGCTAAGTGCTCCTTGATGTATACTGTTTAAAACAATGCACTTAGTTTTACATGATTAATGTTACACAGTATCACACAGACCAAACAAAGCACATACAAATCCTACTAAATACAGAAAGTAGAGCAAAAAAAAAGAATGATAAAGGGCTTTAAGGAAGACAATGATGCAAAAAGAATTTTGGTTTAATTGATAACCTAGTACTTCACACCTGTACAGCCGATAATACTCAGGTAAACACCTCAAAGCAGCACATTCCTTCAGTCTCTAAATTACAGCGAGTGTGCTATTGGATTATGAGCTGATTGTCGTCATCAGCAGATACGCTGCTGAACAGACATCCTAACTATGTTTGTTGATTTGTAATGATGAATAACTGACAAATTGATTATTGGTGAGACGTTGAGCTAGCAAGATAGCATTTAGAATGGAGGGTAGATAAAATTGAATTGATTCAAATGCCAACAAACAAACTGCACCGCTCTTATGGCAGTTGGTGGTTTTTTTTGGTTTTTTTTTGTTTTTTTTTTTTTTAAGAAAGTGGTAAGTTTGTTTCTTTGCCACTGAGAGCAGGAACTGCTGTCTAAGGTGTGGAAAGATAACCAGATTAACAGTTGGAAACATTTCCAAAGGTTTTTAATATTTTTTGAAAATGATGAAACAGATGGAAAGGCTGTATGACTATAGGTTAAATCCAGTAACAGTGGAAGAAATGAGTTATGCCCAATTAATGAGAGATCAGAATTAGGCTACGAGACTCTGGAATGGGAACTTTTGTGGGAAATGGAGAGGCTTTTATGTTGCAGCTGCTAGTACAGTGCAGTAGGTGAACGAGAAACAACCTTTTTAGGCTAGCCTTGCTTACTTGAAGTGAGTCATGACGATAAAGTCAACAGGGATAGAGCATCCTTCCATTAAATAATGTGAGCAAAATCACGTATATTAACCAAGGTGGTTCACAAAAAGACTTCTAGTGACAAATACTGCATGTTTTAACAACAACTCAATTTTCTACTCCACTTTTTATTTCCTTTCTCAGCACAACACTGAAATCAGAATTACACAAAACCTTGTTTCCAAACCGCCTTTGTGCCAAAACAGAAACACAACATCGGAGCTCAACTTTGAAAAACTCAAAAAACTAAAACTCACCTTTTATTCATCATTTTCTACTTGAACTGGTATTGAATTATTTTGCATAAAAATAAGGCTGGAATTTACACAAGTTGCTAAAATTTAAACACCACTTAAAGCAGAAAGTGCTCAGTACAGAGCACAGAAGAATATTTTCAGAATGTTGGTTATATACGTAGATGTTAGGATGGGCTATTTATGCAATCAACTCAGTGACAACAGGACAATATTGAAAAACTGAAAATATGTCATTTGAGACAAATGCACTAGAGGCCTGCTTAGCAGGATTTCTGCACTAAAGAAGTTGCTAAAACGAGTTTGAATAATTGGCTATTATCTTTTCTCCATCAGCAAAGCTTTGCAAATCTCAGATGAAATCAAATATTGAAACTGTTAACTCACTCGAAGGAGAAATTCTAAGCTAAAGATTACCAAAGCTGTCTGTATTTTTAAACATCTCGGACCTAGTGTGGTACATGTATTTGCTGATGGCTCTGGAAAAGCAACTGCCAATCGAGCACTGACTCGGAACTAAATGATACACTGAGAAAGAAGCAATAGAGCTAAGATGAAACACAATACCCATATGGACATCAGCTGCTTCAGTCATGAGAGAATTAATCATTAAAACAGAAAAACTTGCTTACCTCCTCAGGTGCTGTGAAGTTTAGAAATATTTGTAAACATGAGTTATTAAGATGTTGGGGATGAAAACTTTCATATACCTAAAACCAAACCAAACAAAAAAAAAAAGTATTTTCTTAAAATGGTAGGCACAAAAGCTGAGGTTGCAACTTCACTACTCTTAAGACAGTAACTGCTATTAGTGATATAAAAGCTACTTCACTGAAGAACCTGAAAATCTGTTTGGCTTATTGTAATTGTAACTCCATACAAAGTTGCAAGTTTTAGCTCTGACATCCACGAAGTACAGCAAGGAGAAGTAGTTCAGGTATTTGGTAGTTGTAACTTCTAACTGTGCTAATCCTCAATGGCATCAGGCAGAATCAGGGCCTCCAAAGCACTGTACAAACTACATGTAAAGAGCTTACAGTCCTCTCTGAAAGAAGACACGCTAATGGGAAGAAAGGGAGAGGGAAGAGACTGATAATAGAAGTAGAGTATATATGTAAGTGCATAATGCCAAATAATTTAAATGTTTCTTTTCTGAAGTAAAGAGCAGAGCCTGGGTAGAACAAATGTGCTCAATCCAGACAGGCTCAATAGCTTATGTCATAGCACAGTGGATCTTCGGGAAAAATCTGAAGAATAGACAGAAACCCTAATATTTTTTTTCCCCTAGCAGGATATTTATTCATTTTTTCTCCCATTTAAACAATTTCTCTAAATCTCCTTCTGAAACAACTGTTACATAGTCTGTGTGATACCTCTTAATTTGACATTCAGCACAAGCAACTTTACTTTGCTTCCAAATGTCAGTGGGCTGCAGGTGTTGTATTGTAAGTTATCATTGTGCTATTAGAGTTGTCAGGGGTTGGGCTGGACATGTTGGCAGCTAGTTGGAAACAGCTGGAATTTCTGGCGTATTTGGAGAATTCTCTTTGTGAATAAAGTAGTATTGACATCTATTGATTCAAGATTTGAAGAGATCTCAGAAGATCCATAACCATTCACGGCAATTTCCTAGAAAAGTTATTCCTCTAAATCCCCTCCTTGTCCTTGGTTTTCTCCCTCACAGTCAGCCTGTCTTATAAAATATTCAGCTGCCTGAAGTTATGTTGGCAGGGCGTCACAAGCAGAAGCAACGTTTTGGATAATATGAAAGATCACACTGTCTCACTGAGGACACTTAGATGCTGGTGTACCTCAGTGGCTTACAGGAGGTTGTCAAGATGACAACTTAGAGTCACCTAAGTATCTTTTTAAATACATTTTTTAATTAACTTGTCATTTAAACCCTACTCTGACACAAGCATTATTTAAGTGTCAACGGGACTCTTTTTGAATTAAAATACTGAATAAGGATTTGCCCTTGTGGAGGAATTAAAACTGGCAGATTCTCACACCTGAATGCAGTAATGTTCAAAAGAACAAAACATCTGATCAAGGAAAAGAGGTAGAGAAGATTCGTATCAATTCAAGCAGTCTTGTCCCAAAACCTGAGATCTTCCACCTCTTTCATTTGACGGTGGTTGGTAACAAAATCAAGAGAAAACTTAAATAAGAATAATTTAAAATATTGCAATGGAAGTGTGTTGCACAAACCTCACAGTAGAGCCCAGGAACAGCAAAGACTAAAAGGACTTCCTTTGTGTCACGGCTTGATGAAAACTCAATAAGCAGAATGCCAAATTAGTAACAGCATCTGCACATCAGAGTTTATTGATGTTAAAGAAGTCAGTGTACTTCCCTGTACTCCAGGAGACTTTACAAGTATGGATTTTTTTCTGAGTCCCTACAAATAAATATAATTTCTGGTCCCTATCCACAACATTACTATTCTGTTAAAGAAACAGTAACCTGGATCTCTGGGAAAGCTATAAGCATTAGTTTTGTAATTGCAGTATGGGTAAAAATGTCCGCAGTTTTAAAAAAACTAGACTACAATGCTGTAATTGCTCAATGACTTGCATTCAAACCTATCTTAGGTTTTTCAAGACTATTTTCTGTCACTTCTGGCTATTATATACTCATTTTTAGGACATATCAATAGTTGTCTAAATACCTGTGTCTAGAGACCTACATGCAGGCTATCAAGACACATTCAGAGAGCCCTAGCTATGTTTACACTGAATAGCACACGGAGCAGGGGGGTGTCTTAGGCACAAAAGCCACTTAGTCTCTGGACTATTCCTGGCGCTGCCTCACTAGCATCCTTATCTGCCACCTCCTCATAGTGAAATGAGGGAAGAGAGACATGGGACTAAGTTAAGGAACAGGCAGGGACAAATAGTTAGGCTATCAGTATCCCATGTTTCTCTTCAAAGGCCATCCCTGCTCCAACCTGCCACCCAGCAGCACGCACTCGCCCTCGCCCTCATAGCCTCAGTCTGCCTGAATGCCTGTATGAAGAGCATCCTTTTGCCCTTCCTTCTTCCAGCTCTACCCAGTGATGCACTGAGGTATCGTCTCCCTGGCAGCTGGCCCAGAACATGGCACCTCTCCTTCGGATGAGCTTCACAGGCCTGATCAAAAATGCAGTGGACTCACACTTTCCAGTTGCAAATCCTTTTGGCTCTCCTCACTGACATGGGCTGTTGGAAAGGAACAGACTCACCACTGCCCTGACACCACGGCACTCGCATGGTCTCAGCCAGCCAAACCCACCCAAGGACCCTGCCAGAAAGGACTGCCTCCTGACCCCACACGGCATGCTGAACATTACAGAGCCATATATTCCAAGCGCACCCAATTAGACTCATACTAAAAGATGTCTCTAGGGAGACTAGCCTCTAGATCAGGATATGGGGCGGGGGGGGAGCGCCTCCACTGGCACCACGATGAAGCTGGTCGGCACAGCGTAGACGGCCCCCTTGATCACGAGCCCATCTGTATGTTGCATCTCTTCCTTGATGGCCCGAGGTGTCATGGGCCCACCAAGCTATAACTAATTCACCCTTATGCTTCGAATTCCAATCCTAGACCAAGTTTGTGACCATCTGCGTTGACATTCTTGCCATCCAACAAAGCTGACAAATGTCCACTTCCAGTTTATCATTCACCTTCTGTGAATGCTAACAAAGTACACAGATCATCTGGTTTTGTAAATAAATGGCCAGAGAAGTTAAGCACTGAACATTCCTGAGTGTTCTGGACAAAGTCATGCTGATGTCAGGGGACAACCTTTTACTAACTTCAAGATTAGAAGTCTTGATCAAGATTTATTCCTCTGCATCTGCCCCCACTATGCTATTAGTTATCCATCACCATGCCTTTTAAGTATTCCTTTCCCTCAAATGATGAACACATGTCCAAGACGTACATGTACTTAAGAAGTATGAACTTCATTTTTCTTTTAACCAAATTTCCTTCCCTTTCAGTCATTCAGTAGCTCTAAGTCAGTTTTAAGTTTATCATAAACCTCCGCAGATTTTCTGAACCATTAACAGATTTTTATCTTTGCCATGTTCAGCTCATCCCACAGACCTTTATTAAACTCAATTAATTACACTGTTTGGGACAATGACAGATGGGAACACCAACACCTCTAAATCACCCCCTCTCTCCTTTAAAGCAGATGAACCTTTTGCATGAGAATCATTTGAATCTTCTTGTTGCATAAATAATTTCTAAGAATTTGTAAATCAGGAAGTAGTTGCCACTGTGATGATTTTTTAAAAATGTAACATTAAACATGCTAGTATTAGAAATTAGATGTAACAAGTATTCAGGCTCATTTGATTAAGATCACAATATCCCACTGAACATTGCATCGAGAAAAGAGTGAGGATTCAATGAAGAACAGAGGAATTTCCTCAGTAATTGTGAAGGTATCTGGGATGTCTCTTTAATAGAAAAGGTTGCACAGGAAGTGGAACAGGAGAGCAGTATAAAAACCTACAGGGACAGAGAAAGGGAAGGAAACAGATACATGCAGAAAGAGCAGCTTTAGAGATAATGCTGTTCTTGTGTTCCCAGTTTTAGGAGCATTGTTCTTTAGGATTCTTTACCAACGCAAGATGATGTTAAGGATGAAGTTCCCTATTCTAAACTTATGAGAGATCTTTGTAGAGGGCAACATTGCAAGCAAGGACAGCATTTCTTTCCCAGTGCTCCAGGGCTGGTAATGCAGCACCAGGGAACGCTTCATGCCTGCTGCCCTTCCTCGCATCTGGGCTTTGCCAGAGGAATCCCTGCAGCTTTTAAAAGTTATTCCTTCTTGTAGCTTTCATGTAAGCTACCCCCTGAGACTTCATTTCCTGACATACTTCAAACTCTTTCAAGCACAGATGAGAAGTGCAATCATCTTTTCTTTAACTGTATATATCCATAAAACATCTCACCTCTCCATACCCAATTAAGACCCATAAAACTGTTGCACGCTCATATAAAAATTACAGTTAAGCTCCACCTCCAAAGGTCATCACCATTCCCAAAGGCCATACATATAGAGGAGATACAATTACAAGTTTGATACTTTAGGACAGCTTTTGAAAATACAAATATTATATTAGCCCATAAAAGCAAAACTCACTTAAGCAGAAGTAAAATAAAACATGCTCAGAAGAGAAGGGTATGTAGAGAGCTTTGCAATACAAAAAGCTGAGGCTAGCTGACTGCCATCATGTAATGTCATGATATGTTACCTTTTACATGCATTAATCCTGCTAACTGGTGCCTAGAGATTTTCACAGCCATTTCAGCACCTCCAAGGTGACATCTAAGGGGAATTACATTTTGCATCAGTAATGAAGTCTAAAGACACATAAAAACGTATGTGAAATATGCACTAAAACCCACTACCACAGAATCCTTTAAAAACCTTTAAATTTGGCCCTTGCTGTTTATCCACACAGTACACTAGTAATTTGTATCTTTTAAAATAAGTTCTCCATTCCGTATACAAGAAAGGAAAGGATTCGTCAGCACGGAAATAACTTAGTCCTTCCTGTATAATTTCCTACTTTGTTCTTGGCAAAGATTTCGCTCTTGCTGTGGAGTGTGTAGCTTTTTAAAAGTCTGGGTTATAACGTGGTTCTTCAAGACAGTTACTTTTGGATTTCCCATTGACAGATTATGTCAGTTCTATGAATCTGAACAGACCTTTTCCAGGTTCTTTGCTACTTTTCTTTCCTTTTCTGTCTTTTCTACCTTTCGCTTCCCGTATTGCTGCGATGAGATGTGCTACTTGCAGTACAGAGAGAAAGGAAGTAGCCTTTGGAGACCAGATGTCAGCATGTCCAGTGACAGCAAGGGGAGGGCTGGTGGAAACAGAACAGGCTCCTGCCAACATTCTGGAGAAACTCCTCAACTAATTAAAATCTCTGACTTAACACACTGGGCAGTTAGCTTAAAAATATTTATTAGAATTAATATATAATGTCCTAATAGAGTTTCAGCATACTTTGCATCATATTAATACATCATGATTTATTTTAACAATTGGACTATAACAAATTGAAGCTACTGAGCTGCATGATGTTTATAAGCAGTATCATTTATGGTCGGATTTCTCTGGCACGCTTGTCTTAAATCCCATTATCAATTGCTTAACTTTTTGCAGGCTTTAAACAGCTTGGGCTACAGTCCATGGGAAAAACTGTTTTAGAAAGTTTAAAAAAAAAAGGCTCAGCTTTTTCCAAAAACAAAGCCAGAGAAAATACATAAGTTTAACAATTAAAAACAAGCAAACAAACTTATAAGTGCTTAGTTGATGAGCTTTCTAGTGTTCATGCTTTTGAAATGTGCACTGGATTGCTGATTACTGCTGCATTACCGGCAAAGGTGATGTTCAGGAATTAGGGAGGTGCTTGTTGATGTCCAAGAAATATCGGCCCAATTTTGACTGAACTGCAGTGTCTGAAGCTGCCATTTGCAAATATTCAGTGGAAAATTAATAATTAAAGACTGGCAAGGAAATTCTCAGAGGAGTCTATAGTAATACCACCACTCAGAATGAGTTGTGAAGATGAACCCGTTAACATTTGTGAAACACTCAAATGCTACGATAATGAACTCCATGAAAAGCCCATGAGAATAGTAATAAATCTGTAATCAAGTGTGATATTAGGATGTTGTCTAGTAAATAGAACTGTGTACATGACACTGAACACTAAAAAAATTATTGAATTGCCACTCAGTCACTGGTAGCTGTCTACTCTGTGGACTGCCTAAAAGAAGGAGCATAAAGAAGAAACATTTATATATTGATATAGGGAGAGATAAATAAGGGTTTAGTAAATTTTACACACAGAAGTGCTAGATTAAGTTCAGAAGTTCAGAACTGCAATTCTGTACTTCAACTTTTGAGGGTTTGACTTTGCCAACTTAATTCCTGAGTGTTATTAAACTGTTGTTTATTTTTCGCTATGTGACTGAGCAGTGTCATTATGTCAGCTGAGTAGGTAAGAATAGTGCCCTGCTAATAAAGTGTGTCAACTGGTTGAATACAGTCTATTATTTTTTTTTCTCCATACAGGTGGAAGCACATAGGAATTAGTCTAGTCTAATCTAACAGCCCATCCTCTAAAGGAAGTCACAATTTATTAAAATGTCATCTTCAAGGAAAAGTTGGATCCACTACTGCATTTTACAGCTATAGCTGTGCTCCCTGCGTGTTTGTACAGTTTTATGAACTGCACATTCTGTTCCCTACCGGACCCTTGACCTATTGTACACTGCAAATTTATTTTCCCTGGCAACAAAAAGGGAATGATTAAACCAGGTGAACTGATTACATTCATATATTCATGTATACAAAATAGCTCAAACGCTTTTAGCTTAGATGCCTTGCAATGTTTGTATTCATACCGGTATCTACGTTGGCTGCTCATTTCATTTATATTTTGTGCTGAGGGAAAATCATATGACAAGTCAAGCCAAACAGAAGATATTCTATTACAAAGGCATTTTTTTTTTGCCCAGGATTAAACTCCTTGAACAGTACAAGTGGATATAAGCCAGTATTTCTCTGAACTTAAGTCTCTTTCTCTATATAAACATCCGTTAGATTTGATTACAAACCTCTAAAGTAGTTTTTTTCAGCTACCAACCAGAAATGCAAACACTAGTGAATAAACCCCATTTTTCTTTGTGGAAGATCATTGCAGCATACACAAAAAAAACACATCTTGAGCTCCACCATGCACACCTCAGTAGGTTCTTTAACTGGAAAAAGCAGTGTAAGATTCAGCTGCTTCCTGGGAAAGCTGAGGATGGAGTCGAAGCACTTGTTCTCTGAGCAGGAAGAGAGAAGGCTGACTCTCAGCATCTTCACTATAGTGATGGTGACAGAACTTGAGGGATTCAACGTGGAGAAAGCAAGGCGCTCAGGTACACAGCAGTACTGTGGCTGTTCAAAGAAAGCACTTCATTCCCTTTTCCACACAGAAAACTTTGTAGGGTACAGTGTTTATTTTAACCTTAAACCCATTAATTTTCGAGGACTCTGGAAAATGAAAGCAATATTTTATGTATCTACCTTTATAATTTGTTATCATTCCCTGCATTACTAGCCTTTTTGATTCTTTTATTATGAGGAGTGAAAGAAGGAAGGGCTTTTAAGATTTTTCATTAAAAGAAACTAGTGTGATAGAAATAATTCACTGAGTGTGTTCTTCCACAGAACAGAAGCCAGCCAACAAAAGACATGATTTTTTTTTAGTTTACTGTCTGGAACAATAGCATAAACAAAACTAACAGAGATCAGTTGGGGCTCGCACATGCCTTCAGATTTCATTCCACCGGAGGGAACGTTCCTCTGAAGATACAATTCCCATCAGCCTCCCTTCTTCACCTGATGAGCTAGGGCAAACGGAACAGGACTGTCCTAAATGAAAACAGTGCTAAAAAAAAATAACAGAGCAGCGCCAGAGCTAACAAAGCATCTAGCAGATGTTCCCTGTTCTCAGCGAGCTAAAGATTGATCTTTATAATTTGTATTCCTGTGCATTTTCTCAACTGCTCGTAATTTCATCTACTCTCCTAGTCTTTGGTTCTAGGCTCTCAGAACTGTAACATATCTCCGGAGCCAGCACCGCGGGTACTACCCCAGAGCTCGCGAGCAGAGATGACACTATCACTTAATCTCCTTCAAACTCTTTAACACCATTTGTGGCGTGGTACCTAGGCTGCTCTCTGGCTTCTTTCCTCATAGCATCATCTCTGCTGTGACAGTAACCCACTTTCCCATCCTTCCTTTTTCACAAATTCTCAGCTGTCATTCATCCCCTTCTGCATTTCTCATCCCTCTCTCCATTTCTTTCGTATAATAAAAACGAACATATTTGAAAAGAAGAAATGCAACTATCGCAACCCTGATTGCCTTGATGAGGTCATATAACTTCTCTCTGCTATGAATTCAACTCAACCTGGCAACACCAAATTTATACATTACTTAATGCAGTGGGTTCCCAGGCCTACATGGAGCATACCACTGTGGCCAGAATATATGCAATAAAATAAGGATGACGCTAGTTCTTGTCTCATTGTTTTCTCTGAACATTCACTCTATTTTGCCCACAATAACCAGAAGGGATGCACTGAAAACAACAGTATTGCCACGATTCTTTTAGCAGATGGTATTTCATTTGTTACAGTCAGAAACCTCCAAAATACTAATAGCTTTCTGTTGAGAAGGAATTCCACAGAACAGCAATCAGGCTAGGTTTTGCACATTATGCCGTATTTCAGAAATGTATTTAATTATAGGTCCACAAAGCCTGTGACTGAGATACTATTTGACCTTTCCCAGATCTTTCAAGAGACACATTTCTATTTTTGAATTATGAAGCAAGCATGTTAAAAGTCAGGAGGTTAGTAAGAAAAGCCAACTGGGAATTACTGATTAATTTAACAGGATCTACCTATTAAACTCCTTGCTCTCCAGACATGCAATATCAGCTGAAGAAGCCCAAATATCACTTACCTTTGAAATAAAATAGAGTTTCAGAGCAACTTTATCATTTATAATCATTATTAAACTGATGAAATACTGCTTTTCACAACAATATACAATTAAGAGAATTGAGTTTAAGTGGCTTGAACTACTACATTAGCAGTACTTACTCACTAGTAAGAGCTCAGCACAATTTCCTTTCTCTCTAGAAAATTTCTTCCAAGGCCCCTTATGCTTTAGGTTAATTTTGTTTAGCCTTCCAATAACGTTTTTAGACCATTAGTTTCCTGTACATTCGACCTCTGAACTGTGACAAGTCTCGAGGGAAAAGATACATAGTTCTTTACCGCTACCAGCTTCCACCTGCCTCCAGAGATCTAGCCATTCCCTGTGAAAGCATGTGCGAAGCGGCGAGGCCGCAGCACGCCACAGAGACATCTCCCAGCCACGCCAGTGTAACAGCAGAGACAGACAAACCTTTGACGCTCCTGCGACAGCGGATTTGTAGTCTGATGTGATAATGATCTTTCCTGCAAATTCAGCTCACACCTTAATAGGGGGCAAATTGCCATTGCTGCTGGGAATCTGACTGCTTTAAAGCCTTGCTTACTCGGTGAAAGTCTATTCTTTAGCAGTAGGACTTTTTAAAGCACAAAACATTGCATTAACTCTTCCCTCTTCAACTTCAGGTAGGGGTTTTAGTAACTTCAATGTGTCAGATCAATACTGAATGCTTTTAAAAATTCCACAGTAAGTTTACCATGTTCTCTGTCTCCCTTTCCTTAGCACTGGCCTTTTAAGAAAGAGAAAAATAAAACACAGAAAAAGAAAGCTGCTGATTTACTTCCCAGTCCAGAGTTCCTCAACTCAGCCACCCTGCCAATACCTATTTACTAATGCCAGCACTAGTGTGTGAACAAGCTGCTGCTCCTGCTGCATTCAGGATTTCTGCCACAGACTTCTGTGCCCTCCGCGCCCTCAAAAGAACTTCGAAAAAAGACCAATCTGCTATTAAACGCCTGGTTCAAAAAAGCCTTTGAACAAACACAAAAGCCACAGTCCCTCACCATTTTTTTGCTCCCAGCACTTCCATGTTCCACGTGGAGAAGGGGAACTATGTTGCTGTACAAGGTAATCCCTGAGAAGGTGGTATTGATAATCACCACTTAATTTTTGGTCAGTTAATAAAACCAAAAAGTATTGCTGGATCGGTAGTAGTGTTATCCAGTATGGGAAAAGACAGAAGAAGGTAAAGTAAAAAATAAAGTAAAATGAAACATTGCCCTTCCTAAAGTGTAAAAACTGGCCTTTTAGGAATCAATTGAGAGAGCTGCCTTATAAATCTCCTTCTTCAGTTGTCTACTCAGTGGATAAGATGTGGATGTCAGAAGCAGTGATGAAGGAGATTAAATAGGTTTAGAGTAACTTTGTGGAACAAATGTAATAGATTCCAAAGATTGCTGCTGAGGGCCTTGCTCGCTGGATTCACTGCATACCAAACAGCACACTGGGAACAACTGCTGTGATCTGCACTTTGTATTTCCCAAGGTTCGCTTTCCAAAAGGCGAGAAGGACGGTCTCCTGCTCTCCACAAGTACAGCGTTCAGAATTCTCTGTCTCATCATTTATTTTCTTTCTGTATATTTCTACTTTCTGTATATAGACAAAAATCAAAAAGGCTCTCACATTCAAATGTCATGTCTCCCTCCTTTCCCATTCTTACACCCTCCCATCACAAAAACATGTACCACATTTTCTCCCTGCTAAATAAGAGAGGACTGTAATTCAGAATTAAAGGCAAGAGTTTAAGGCACTCTCATTCACTAAAAAACAGTATTTAGTCGATCCATGCATCAACATTAACATCACCAGGATTAAATTCTCTCTATGGGTTTGATTCAGCTCCTAAGTCACTGACAGAACTCACATTTGCTTTGCTGATGCAGCATCAAACACAAGATCAAAGCAAGCATTCAGCTGTTAAAAATACCAAGCTTGGAAAACCGTTCAGAGAAACCCCACCTGAGCCTGTTTACATGCAACATGCACGTAAACGTGTGTTATCAGGCATTATCAGCAGGCACAAAACTGCCCAGGTACATATCCACTGCTAACAGTTGACTGAATCAAAATTTAAGCATCCATAATCCTAGACCCATTAACAAGTTCAGTTTGCTAGGTATGCTACCAGCAAAGCTAACACACTTGAGGCACTGGAGTTCAGGGCAGAAAGACAACAGAAGTAGAACGAGCTCATCTTTTACATACCAGTCTCCCGGCTAGAGCACTATGCAGGAAGCTGGATATGTGTTCTTTACACCATTCCCAGCAGGAGGGGCTTTGGAAAGTTCTCAGCCTCTACTTCTCTGGAGAACCCTTCACTGTTAGTGGATTTCACGTAGCTGTTGCTCTGGCTGTCAGGCCACCAGACAAGTGAGGATCTCAGGTAAAAGGGAACCTAATGCTTTAGCCTAGCAGTCAGAGCCACCTATTGGTAGGTGGGGACGTCCTAGAATTGTATTAGTTCTTCCCAAACTATGAGGGCTGTGTAAGGATTACACACAATATGCACGCTGTGTTTTGTACTTAAATGGGCTACGAGATTAGCACTGTTTTACTAGTAGTTCTGTATGCAACCAAATATAAAAGCTAGGGAATTTAGGAATATTTTATCATTTTTGGATTACACAATACAACACCTCTAATAAGAGTCCCTTCCCATAAAGGAGCATTTGTATGATGGGTATTTGCAGATTAAAATAAAAGCAGAGAAAATGAAAAAAAAAGAGGAGACTTAGGTGCATCTTTATTTCCTACATCATTCCTCCTCCTGAGTGTACAGACATTCCTAGACCTTGACGGGAGCTGAAACTCTTAAGTCTGACCAAACTATTTACCCATATGATTAAGAAATGCTTAAGTATAAACCAATCGCGTGTAGAGAGGTCACGTTATTGGAAGTCACAGAGTGGTGGCAGACATGTCTATAGTTGTGCATGTGCAGCAATGTGCAAAGAGTTAGATCGCAGAAGAGATATTGTTGAAGTATTAACTTCCAGAACCTACTCGTGAGCAAAACTCATTCAGTATCCTAATGTCTCCGATTAGAATGAACCTCCACACAAATTAAACAGTTCTTGTTGTCAGAAGTGTGATTAGTCTTCCTGGCCTAGTTGCTGACTGCTGGAAACCCTGCAATCATATGAGGAGCTCCTGCTAGAGTTCTAACACCAGATAAGACTCAAGCATACTTAATTAATGCATCCTGTGGGAAAGGAATTCTATCTTCTACTGCAAGATTTTAAACTTTAGAAGGCATTACAAGCACAGGTTTAAACCTCTGAACATGCGTTTTTCCCTGAATCAGGGGTGTAAGTAAGAACTGCCATCCTAGGTCAGTACAAAGCTCCGTCAGGCTCAGGACCACATTCCCATCAATGATGAGTAGCTGAGGCCCAGAGAAGCATACAACAGGGGAAAAAGTGCAACAATGGTTCTTCAGGATACTCTTCCAGTCTCCAGTGTCTATAGCTCAAGGACTCATTTAGCAATAAATGCAATTATCTAAGATAGGAGAATTGTTCTACCTTTCTCATATACCGAGAGGAATGGATTAATTTTGTAACTCTGCCACAATATATCCCAACCTGTTGACTTTTGTGCCCCAACAAGCAAACTCCAACAATTCAGTACTTTGCTAACTCTGGGTTTGTTACCTTTCATTCAAAATTTTTCTTTAAAAGTGACATTGACAATATTTCCCTCCCTTTGAAGGAAGTTTCAGGTACAAATTTTACTTTCAGTTATAAATGGTACAGCCTTATGTTTGCTGTCCGTATGTATAGAGATTACCAGTCTTTGTTTCTGCCCAGCAACACTACGTTTAATGCATCTGTAGCAACCAAACAGGAATTCTCAAAACTATAGACAGTAAACTCCAGTTTAGCTTATAAATTATTCCATCTCTCTGAAAATGCTATAAAACCATCATCCTTCAATGCATAACTGCCATTTGCATTAATTTGCATGAATGGGGGTTACAAGAGAAGACAAGATACCACCTCTCATATCAAAGGTATCTACTTAATATATTTACCTTGTGGAGCCTGGCCTCCTTTTTGAGCATAATACTGCTACCAGAGAGTCTATGGGTGTTTTATGGTAGTTTCCTTCAACTGGAAATGTAACTTCAGTTTTCTGTCTACAGAAATACGTCTTTATCCTGGGTCACTTAGCCCAACAGAAACAAAAGTTCATTTTTAAAAAGAACAGAGACAGAGAAGGAGAGATGCATTACAGAAATAATATTAGTGGATTTTTAATATCCATGTAAATCCAGCAGCCTGTCAATAACATTTATGAAAAGAGGTGTCAGAAAAAGATTCATTTCCTTCATCTGCCCCATTTTCCATAACATTTGCCACTACCTCACAAGCTTTATCTACCTTTTAGTATTAGCCTCAGACGTCTAGATTCCCTCATTTGCCATAAAAAAAACCACTAAAAAAACCCCCAGAATAGCATGCACACCCCCCCCAAGACTGTTGGTAATTTTTAGGAGTTTATAAAACCAGCCTTTTCACCCTTAACTTCCAGTAATCAGTCAATAGGTCTGTAACTTCAAATGACAAAGTGCTTAAGAAAGTTTAGTAACAATGTAACAGTCTTCATGATGTAACTACTAGCATTATCTTTTTAGTAAAGAATTCATCTATTCATCTGTTTGGGCAATTCATACGGTCCCAGCTCCAAGGCGGGAAACTTTTTTTTTTTTAAAGAAATAAATGAAAGGGCTCATCCATCAAACTCCTAATCACTTCTTCTAAGTGCTTGGTATGATGTGTGAGCACCAGAGCTCTGAAGTAAGCAGCCAAGGTTCCTTTTTACTTGATTATTTCCAGTGGGTTCACAGAAAGTCACCAGCCTTAAAAAAAAAAAACCAAACCCACCCAAAACAAAACAAAAAAACCCAACAAAAAACCACAATCCCCTCCCACCAAAAAAACCCCTAAACCCAAAACAAAACACAAAGAAAAGAGTACTTTCACTTCTTTGCACTGATAACACTGTGTTACTTCCTTGCCCAAAGTGAGAAGGCAACTACTTCTGAAAGTGATTTCAGAACTGGATGTATCTACGCCCACCCCTCCTACACATACACCCACAAACACACGCTCTTGCCAGGAAACATAAGTGAATGAGTGAGAAACCAAGGATGCAGGCATTAGTTGGCATTCTTTCCCTTTTATGTTACACAATCAAGCTTGAAAAACTCCAAGGACCTCTACTACCAGAGGGCTGTGCCAGATCCTACTTCCCCACCCTCTGAAAAACAACAAAGCCTCAGCTACTGGCCTCAGACATGCCAATACCTCCCTCTATGATGTTACAGACATGAGGACAGATGGCCAACTCAAATGTGTATTTCTGTGCTTCCTTTCAAATCGCTTTGGCACAACCAGATGGCATTCTGTGTCTGCCTGGTATAAATGAGAACTTAAAAGTGGCTACAGCACTGCCAAAAGCAATCAATTCCACATCCTTTCAGGCACCCTCTTTAAGCTGGGATGTCCCTTTCCATGATGACAGATATCTGACTGGAAATCTACCAGAGAGGAAAAAATCCCATGGAAAACATCACTATGGAAATAACTGAAGTGTGGGAGTGAGAACAGGTATATAGTAATATAGAGTGCAGATAAGGCATTGGCAATGAAAGAACAAGAAGGACGGGTTTAAGTGTTTGTCACTGCAAATGCAAAATCTGTGACCAAGGAGTCCGGATCCTACTCTTTCAGTGGTGTCTTCATATGCAACTCACCAACAATTTCAGCAATTGTCACTAAAAATTTAGAACTATTAGAGAGACTGACAGAAAGCCCTAAATCTAAACCTTATATTGAGATAAGGGAGTTGTTCCTCCCCGGATTTTCCTTCTGCCTCTTACCCTAAGATGTGTTTCTTACCCTCAGCAAGTTTGCAGATGACACCAAGCTGAGTGGTGCGGTCGACATGCCAGAGGGACGGGATGCCATCCAGAGGGACCTGGACAAGCTCGAGAAGTGGGCCCGTATGAACCTCACGAGGTTCAACAAGGCCAAGTGCAAGGTCCTACACCTGGGTCAGGGCAACCCCCGGTATCAATACAGGCTGGGGGATGAAGGGATTGAGGGCAGCCCTGCTGAGAAGGACTTGGGGGTACGGGTGGATGAAAAGCTGGACGTGAGCCAGCAATGTGCGCTCGCAGCCCAGAAGGCCAACCGTATCCTGGGCTGCATCAAAAGCAGCGTGGCCAGCAGGTCGAGGGAGGGGATTCTGCCCCTCTGCTCTGCTCTGGCGAGACCCCACCTGGAGTACTGCGTCCAGCTCTGGAGCCCTCAGCATAAGAAAGACACGGACCTGTTGGAGCGGGTCCAGAA
>NW_008824233.1:1594109-1637157 GCF_000699105.1 Pygoscelis adeliae | reverse complement strand
CTTTAAAAGGTCCCTTCCAACCCAAACTATTCTATAATTCTATTTTTCCCTTCACTGACGTGCATTTTCCTTAAATCACTTGTGATTCTGTATCATGTTCTATTAACAGAGAAAATATAGTGATAACATATTAAGGTTTTATTTGCTTGTGTCTTGGTTGAAGGATTTAGCATCTGTGAAAGTAAAACCAATAATTTGTATTAATTTTTCCCATGTAATTCTATAATGTTGACAACTAACTCTGAACAACAGCAATCTTGTTATCCTAATCACCAGCCTCTCTGGAAGATCTCATCACTGCTGATAAAAGCCTACCGTGTCTTATAAACTCACCAAATCTGCCAGGGAGTGCTTCTGGGAAGGTCAGTCGGCATTTAATTTTGCCTCACTTCTTAAAATGAAAAGAGCAAGAGAAAGGACATCTCTATTTCCCATCTGCAGTATGCCACCGCACACTTAAGGAAAAGGTTAGCATGTTATTCTAGATAGTCAGAAATAACAAAATTCAGTATAATCTTACCAATATTTTGTAGGTACTCTATAGTAAGGGGAAGAGATCTGTACAGGCCGTTGTTTCTCCCAGAAGCTGAAAACACTACCTTTTGCACAGTATTTTAGCTGCCAGAAGTTCTCATAGTCCCTGGTCTTGATTTTGGTAAAACAGACCTTGTTTGAAATAAACTGTATCTCAGGTGGGAGTTTTTTGTTGTTTCTTAGTTAATTTTAGCACAATAATGACCTCAGCTTGAGTAGCACAGGTATTCTACCTGAAACTCTGCTTCAAGATAGCATCACAGAATCATACTGTTTAAGGTTGAAGGCACCTCTGGAGGTTACTAAGAGAGGCCTCGCAATGACATCAGCCAGCTCCCCCAGCAGTCATGGGTGCATCCCATCAGGGCCCATGGACTTATGTACATCCAGTTTGCTCAAATATTCTCTAACCTGATTGTCCTCCACACTTCAGACTTTCCCCTTGGTCTCCAGGGCTTGGGATTTCTGAAGGCACCAAATTTCAGCAAAACAGTACAAGTGCTCTGTCAGCTTCCAGACAAATCTGTTCTTGCCTACATCCCCCCAAGGAAGCACAAACCACCTGTAACTACACAACCCACATATGCATCCAATCAGCTCCAGAAAGTCTTGATGAATGTGAAATGTGTGGTTACAGATGTTATTCCTTCAAATCTTAATAAAATGTATGATGAAATAGAGAAACATTTTAAATTGTTTATTTTTAAACCGACTCTCCATCTTTTTACCATACATGGATTATTTTTCATTCATGAGGTTGCAATCATTTGTTTCCTTTAAGAAATATAAGCATAAAAATCTAAAAATACCCTCGAAAGAGCATCTTAAAGACAAAACTCAAGGAATTCTGGACATAGTGTCCACAAATTTCTCTGAAGATACAGTCTTGTCTGGAATCCAAAATACTGTACTTCTCCACTAGCTGATCTACAGTTAGGAGAAAACTGAACATTGTTTGGCTGTTTCAAAATTTATTTCCATTTCAAGTGGCACTTGACATTTTCTACATGAAGGATGGAATAAAGCAAATGCTGAAGGACTTGTGTGCTTTCTTACACTTGTTAAGTGCTACTTGAATTTTGACTGCTATACCGTACTTCGTCTGTGATCAGCCAAACTCCACATGGCATATAACGACATTGTTTGCCTTTTCTATGCAAAAAAAACCCCTAGAGCACTCACTTCTTTGGATTACCTTACTGGTTCCCAGTTCACTGTACTAGTCTTAATTTAGAGTAGCTCTACTAAATTTTCCAAATACTCCAACTGCCTGTTACAGTGTACTTAACTGTTTAGACACTACAAACTGTACATATGTTTATTTTCATGAAGTACTCAATTGCATTTTTTTTTAAACACTTAATTCTAATAACTGATAAAAGTTCTGCAATAAGTTCTTTCCATATATCCAATCTAAATGGGTAATAGTGTTGCTGTAACCAAAATTGCCTAAGAGTATAAGCGAGGTAAGGCTTGCTGAGTTAAAAACAAACAATAACAACAAAAAAACCCAAAAAACCCCAAACCCCAGCTTTTTATTTTTTTAAGTGGAAAATATCAGATAGACTTTTGATTTACATAAGCTTCTTCAAATAAAAAACAGCTTGCAGATTTTTAAATTAATACCAAAGCTGCTAAGAAATATTTGCATGTCACAATTTATACCTTATTAACTGCATCACCATGGCACAATTGTAGATATAGGACTCAATTCCTTACATCTAGAGCAAGAAGGCATAAAACAGCATTCTTTTGAGCCAGTAAGACCTTGGAAAACCAGTGCCCTCTCTTGTGACCCCATTCACAGAAATAAGAGTTAATTCCCAGCAAATGCTGTGAGAGAAGCTACTGAAGGACTGCTCTGGGTTATCACATTTACTGCCTCTTCTGGGCATTCAGATCAACTTGGGTGGGATGGAAGAGGGAAGCTAGTCTTTTTGGTCTCTTGCAGATTTCACAGCACTAATTCAGCAGGCCACCATCTTTAACTACCAGATTCTTGCCACTTGAGACAAAGAACCTTCACCTGACAAACCTTTTTCCAGGATTTACTCAATTATAAACCTGCATAAACTGTGGGGGAGTTTGGCTCTAAGTTCCAACTTTGAATTGTTAGTGTTGCGCTCAATTATCCTGAATACCAGAATACGTGAACCTCTTCTTCCAGTGGGAATATTAATGTCTAAAGGGAATGACAGTGCCATTTGGCTATCATGAGTTATTATTAGAGGAAAATGTTTCTTAAAGCTACAGGAACTGTAGGGTCAGAACAGCAGCTGTCACAACCGTGAGAGAACACAGGAGAAACTTGTGAGTAAACTTGTGTTATTTTAAAAGCAAACCACTGTGTCAATGAAATTTTAAGGAGAAACATTACATAACTGAAGTTAAAACTTCTGTTTCTATTCAAATGTTTGTCAATAATAAAAGCAGAGGTAAATATCATAAACACTGAGTGACCAATGATTTAAAAGAATATCTGGCTTGCTTAGCACATGGAAACTTGTGTACATTACGGTGAGCAAGTCATCCTGGACACTCACTCTCAAACAAACGGGGTAGCAGAACACCACCAGTATCATTTGGCTCCACTTCACGCCTTTCTGAATGGTTTCAGGCTTAAAACAGATTTTCTGGCTACGTGGCTTTAAGCTGGCATTTTCTGGCTAGGAGAAGAATTTTGCTTCCATGTGAATAAGGACTTTATAGGAAGCTGTTATTCTGCTTTAGAAGGTGATCTTGTTTTGTATTTTGCTGGGAGACTGAAATGCTTTGCAAAGATTATTTTATGGGTATTGTCTCGTTTCAGCACTTTTGAGACAAACGCTAAGGAAAAAAAGCAGCAATAAAACTGTGTCTTTTCCACACAGAGTTTGTGCCTGTATAAGGTGCTCCCCACTAACTGATTTTGTGTCTGCTATAACATGGGGGTTCTCGCCTTACTAAGCTATGCTATTAAATTAATATATTGATCTATCTTAGGCTGTAACCCAATGGATAGTTCAGATCACATTTTGAAATCTGACTGAAGCATTACAATCACAGATTACAGTTGAGGCTTATGAAAAGGGAGCCTGGTAAAGAAATACCTCCTCCTCCCTCTTTCCAAAAAGTAGTGAAGAATTTTAAGGCCACAAGATGTAGGAGCCTAAACTCAGGTTCAGCGACTGTTAAAAGTTTCTCTAATATGCTGTGACTTTCAGGAGATAGCTCTTGGAAAAGCCTTTTTATGGCTCTGCCTTCATTTCGGGTCTCTGCATAAAGATTCCATTTAGAAAAGTTTCAAATGTATTTATGTGCAAGAGGCAGTTTCTCCTCTTTGGTCTTTTTTTGGACTGAGTGGGATTGAAGAAGGGCTATCTTGCCTAGGGCATTCCCTTTTTCTTCAATGCCTCGTCCAGACAGACAACGATACACTGTATTTGTTTTAATACATCTTTGTGTGCTATACAGAGTAGTTTAATATTGCTGCTTGTGAAGAATGCTTTGGTCTACATTGCTGCAGGCTAGGAAAACTGTGCTTACAAATTCTAATGCAGAAGGATATATAGCTATTTTTAGTCAACATATTGCAAGGTTTCAGATACGCAGTAATACAGTCATGTTAGAACTTTAAATACTTGTGACAGAATCACAGAAATGTAGGGCTGGAAGGGCTGTCAAGAAGCCTTGCCCATGCCCTGAGACAAGATTAATTATATTTTGACCACCCCAGAGATGTTTGTCTAATATAGTTCCAAATGAAGGACACCACAGCCTTTTGCAATGCTTTACTACAGTTATAATCGGACATTTTCCCTATTTTTGTCCATTACTCCTTGTCATAGCTCCAAGGGGTACCAAAAAATGTTACTGTCTTCTTTGAAGGAACCTCCTCCCCCCCCTCCTTTTTTTTTTCTTAAACATACTGTGAGACTATTATTACATCCACATTTCCTTACCATTTTCCAGACCAAGCAAACATGGTTCCTATAATCCTTCCCCTCAAGAGCAGCGCCCAGACCTGGGCATAGTACTCCATCCAAGGCCTCTAGTTCTGGGCATTACTGCATTCATATAGTTGCATATTGCATTTTCTTTTCAAATCTACAGAAATACATAACAAATACCTCCATTAACCTACATAGAACAATCCTGTTAACACATACTGGCTGTGCTGGTTCCCCCCCCCTACAGCATCACAGTTTTAACCATTCAATGAAATCCTGATTTCTGTTTATCTTCTGATTCTTCATTTTGCATGCAGCTACCCAATTCTCCTTCCTAACAGCAGTACTGTACTTAATTTAATTTTCTTGACTTTATGCAATTTCTCCACCCTTTCTGAGAAGACCTTGTATTGTGTTCCTGTCCTCCAAGAGGCCTCTCAGCTTGTCAGTGCAGGATTGCATACACATCCCTCATTATGCCATCTGATTTGTCAAGGAAACTGCTGAATACAACTGGATTGAGGAGAACATGAGAGGTTTATTCAGTCTGCAGACTAGAAAATTCAACTCTTTGTCTACGAAATTTCAGTAAGTTTCCTAATTCAAAATACATTTCCTTCTTCCTGTTTGTCTGTTCTGCTGGCCTTTTGATCAAAAGAAGAAACTAGATTTGTTTGATGTGAGTTGTGCTTAACAAATCTGTGCTGATTATTCTTCACAGCCTTACACTGCTGTTGTGGCACAGAAACCAAGTGTTCCCAAATTTACCCTGGTACCTGCCTGAATACTCTAGTTGCTCACACTAGACTTTACTTCCTTAGGTCCTCCTCCTTAATCTTTGACCTCCTCTGGTCTGGTAGGATCTGAACTGTTCCCTCCAAGTTCTTAACATTAACTGCTCTGGTTCAGAGGCAGCTTGGACACACTCCTTAATACTACAAACAAATTAATTAACTCCTGCTGACTTCACCTATCTAAATATACCCCCAAATACTTTAAATGTATTTTAAATTCACTGTTTTCTTCCTCTATTACTCTTGTTAAAATTGTGTTAACTAAGTGATAAAATTCATGACAACAAACAGAAGATTAGGCAAACTAGAAATGCCTGGGGGGGATGGGGGTGGGAAATAATAGTTATAAAGTCTGACTCCATGTAATAATAATAATAATAATTTTCAGCAACAAAATCAGGTAGTACTTAGTCACAGTCTTTTAAATAAAATGGCTTATTGAAATCAGTGAGGTATTTGCTTCTTGACCAACTAACAGTAATTATTTACACAAGAAACCCGCAAAGTTCATGTTTAGCACTTTGCACTGTGAAATAAATAGGCTTTCTAAGCATACTTAAAGCTAATCCGATTCAAGACTTCATTCAGGTCCATTATTTTGCACATGTAATACAGGAGAAATTTCACTGATACAGATTTTACTCATGAGAGGCAAGTCACACATACAGAAGTTTGCAGGATGTGGTTGTTACAGCAGCATCAACATGCTTTATGTGACAAAAACCTCACAGACATAGTACAGGAGGAACAAAAATCATGAGTTGAACAAAATTATGGCAGAAATGATGAAAGACAGAATTCCAGATTAGTTCTAAATATTTAAAGTCCACATACCTTTCCCTATAAGCATGCATAAACTTCAATTATTATATACAATCTATGACAATATATTGTTCATACATTATAAATTTTCACTTGGTATTTTATTCCATTTATAAAATGTATTCATATATATTAAATCAATCAGCACTTAATATAGGCCATGCTGCACAGATTACTAAATAGTTTCTCAGTCTTCAGGGCTGATCTGATACAATCACAAATGTTAGATTTTCATTAGCCTGAAATTTAAGAGAATAACTGAATCTAGCATAATTTTAGATATAATTTATTAAAAATGAAATGGAGGGGTTAGGTTTAATGAAAAATGAAAATGGTAACACTCTGCCTATAATATATTTTTCCATGCCTCTGAGCTATTGTTCCCTATCTATTTTGAATTTAGCATAATGAGATAAGTTTACAATCTGAGCAGAGATTTTACATATTAGTTAGCTCTTCAAAGCAGTTTCACTTTCCTCCACATTTGAAAGGCTTATTTTTCTTTTAAGAAAACAAAACAAACAAGCAAGCAAACCCTTGATATGTTTTTTCAGTGAAAGAAAGGTTGAGAGATGGGGCATCTCCTAAAATTTAATGGGAAATTTAAGGGCAAACTCGCATTTGGTTACAAAAGGACTACATTGACTTCAAAGTGGGAGGTACATTACGTGAAACACCATATAATGAAACAGATGGGAACCTAACATTCATCCCAAATTATAGTCTGACTCATGCAGAGATATAGCGATTTAACATCTGTTAATTGGAGCCTTAACTGCGTTAGGGGCTGCTGTAAGCTGGCCTTAGATGGCACTGGTCAAAAGCTGTGTAGACCCTGACTCAGAACAGCCATTTCATCCCACGGGAACGTCCTAGCCTGCAGGCCCTCTGCCCTTCTCAGCGCAACCAGGATGGAAAGCGGGATCCTGAAATACCACATAATATCAAAACTGGAAGTGAATCTTGACATAGTTCATGTAGGATGCTCAGGTCGCTACTGGCAAAGCAGAGCTTGTTTATCACATCATAGAACTGCATCCTACAGAGAAAGTTTGTATTACCTGACTGTGATCTTGGAAAATGATCCATAGGAACACTAGGATCCCTTGCCATAGGCTCACTTGTTAATCTTACTTTCAATTAAGTTGAGAAACACTGGAAGTGTAACCAAGGCTTAGTGGTTTAGAAATAAAAATATATCATGTGACTTAAAGACATAGGGTAATGCCAAGTAATAAGAAATCAAACAGTCATGAAGGTGCAGTACAACATTTCTTTACCTTTTACTTTCACCTCCAAAAATCTGTCCTTCATTCTGGCAACACAGCATTGTGCACGCCCAATCTGGAAAAACCTGAATATGAATGACCAAAATAACGCCTGTATTTTGTGATGCAACTGCCCTTCTTTACCCCTTGCTGGTCTCTCTAATGAAGAATCTACAAGACCAAGTGCTTTAGGCACCATTATTTCAGAAAACCAGGTACATTCTGTCAATTGCTGTTGTAGCTGTCCATCCTCTAGTCTTCATGCTTGATAGGAGGGAACAGATACAGACACTGGTCATGTTCCTAATCACACTTTGCATGAAAGTGGAAACCAGACTGCTCCTGAGCCAAGCGAACAAAACACACGTGTTCTCTTGATGCATCTTGTAACAAGGGGAAGAGTCAGAAAAGACAGCCACTCTCACAAGATAACTACCTACTTAGGTAATTAGACTAAATACTACCACGATAAAGGTGGTACAACAGCAAACTAAACATGGGCTACAAAACCACTCAGAAAAGATACGTGCACGTTCAGGCAGTTAGGCACGTTGAGCCCCCTGATCTCTTTACTTCTGCGACGTACAGACTGCCTACCATCCTGTGCAGACAATAAAACGTATGTCTATAACTTTACAACTGTATTTTCAAAATCTGCTGATGGTGTTTAAGTAAATCACTGCTCTTGATTTAAATGCAGTTAGCTGTCTCTCTGCGCTTAGCGCTTCGGGAACTTCTACTCTGAGGTTCAGTGAATGTTGTGGTTCAACCCCAGTCAGCCACTAAGCACTACACACGGTGCTTGAACCATGGGATTGATGATGTTGATTTTAAGCCCTGCTGTTTTCTAGAAAAACTGAGTAAGCATTATTGGGAATTCAGTATATGTGACAATAATACATGATTCCATAACTGACAACAGAAAATGTGTGTCACTGTTTCTTTAAGATTAGATATGCTTTTTTTTTTTTTCAGGTGAAGCTCCAGTTTGGGGCCTAGTTTCAGTAACCAAACTTAGAGGAGCTCACAACAGAAACACTGCTAGCACTCTATCTGCTAATACCTGGGATTCAAACCTTATGCATAACTGAGAGAAGGTAGGTGAAGACTATAAAAACTGCACTTGCTACATGTTAGATGAGCGACCTATCTACTCCGTCAACCTGCAGCTAAGGGCAACTCTGTTAGGAACAGAAGTAACTCTGTTAGGCAGCTATGACATTATTTGCTTTCAACGAAAGTTTCATGTAGTTTAAGCCCTTAAAGCATGATGATTTATATCCTTCTCAAAGCTCTTTAATGTTCACTACTGTAATTCTGGATATTCTTATGGCAATAATTCTGTGAGCTAGGTTTTAAGATGAGGGGTCAGTAACTGCAGATGCAGAAAAAAAAAAGAATGAGGAACCTTTCCTATTAGAAGTGGGAAAGCAAGAGAGTAGTTTAAATGAATGAACTGCTGTATTAAATTTTGTACTTTTAATAGACTTCTTCAGATGCAAGAGACCAGTGAAAAGGCAGGGGGGAAGAAAAAAAAAAAAAAAGATGTTTCTGAACCAAGCTAATATTCTGGAGCATTATTTTAAGCTAGGCTCTAGATTGTTACAGAAGTTCTAGGTACTTTCCTTCACTTCCTCCTTTCAGAATGAAGCTAGTTCATACCTATCTTCTTTTCTCCAAGCTAAATAAATATAACAAAAGATGAGTTAGTAATAAAGGTTGGTTTTGCAAAGAAGTCAAAAGAAGTAGTTATTCAACTGTTGTTGAAAACGGCTAGACAAACCACACAAAGCAGATGAAACATCATTGTTCTTTCTACCTTCAGGACCAATATTGCCTCCAATATAATTTTAGAAGTGTTACTTGGAAGGCTGAAGACATCAGGCAGTTTGTCTGTCCAGGTGTTGGGGAAAAAACCAAAACTGAACTAGTCAGTCACAGATATGCTTTGATCTTCACATATTTAAAATGTCTAAAAAAGACAAATGTAAGATTTCCTGAAGAAATCCTTTCTCAACTGTTATGCTTATGAAAGGAGGAAACAAAAGAGGAAAACACCACATACCTACACTAAAGCTTTCCTTAAAAGACAATTTTCATTGACAATGTTTTGGCCAGCTCTTCTTATCAAATTGTATCAAAAATCATGTTTCATAAAAAGAATATTCTTCTCTGATTGTCTGAGGCGCCTATCTAAAAGAGTTGGGTTTGCATTTGTCTCTGGCTTCAGAAAACTGATCGGATGACAGGAGAGAACAGGCCTTTGTAAAGATAAAAGAGATATTCGTGTCACAGTAGATTTTCATTATCTCGGTTCGTGGTAAAAGAGTATCTCCAGATATTCCATACAACTTTAAACTTTTTCATATTGTTTTTCAGAACACATTCTTTGAAACCTGAAACTAAGTTTAAGCATCATTCTGTAAAGTTGGCAGTTTAAGTTCTTTACAAGTGAAATATCCCACCGTACATACTACTACAAATATGAATCCATTCATTTTACTGTAGGGGCTTGCAAGAAAAAGATAACAGATTTCAGGCCTCACCTCAAGACACATTCCCACGAGGCTGAGAGGTCAAAAATGGATCAAGAGTACCCTTTTCCATGGGATGCGATTTTGCCAACAACACTAACTTCTAAGAGTATATTTAGGGGAGCATGATCCTGGAATAATTATGAATTGCTATTACCCCTGGATATTGCAGCAAGAAGAGAGAAAGGGTAGATAACTGTAAAAACACCGTCAGGTTAAACATGTTTGCAACCTGCAAATTCCCATTGTATCTCCCAGCTGCAGGGTTGTGCTGATGGCAGTTTACGATCGCAACACCCAGGTAAGCGCTCTGGCAGGCACTCCTCCCTTTGGAGCTTTGCTGCATCAGAGAACAGAGCAGCAGCATATTCTTTAAGGAAGTATTACTAAGCCCTGGATTACTTCCTGTCCTTACAGATGCAGTTCATGGCAATTTTTTCACAGGTTGCTGTATGTGGATGTTCGAGATACGTATGCACGTGGCTAATTTCACAGTATCGAATGCAATTGCTGTGCTTCATTAAGCTTTTGGCACACCTGAAGCATGGGTAAATAGCTTGCACTTAGTATTTTAAGTATTCATTGCTTAGTAATCACAAAACTAATTACCAAGTTATTAAATATCTGCTTCATAGAAGCTTGTAATAATCCAACATATTCTTATGAAGATTGTTAACAATGTTTCCTTTAAGATAGACATCTTAATAAATGAGTGTCAAAGGCCTAATAATGTCTGAACATATCTTAACCTACTACTTCGTTACAGGTGATTACATCAAGGACAGATTTTTCACTTCAAAAATATTTCTGAACACATGCCAATGGAAAAATGACTAACTTATACTTTGAAAATCCAACATTCAGACATTCATTCAATTATTTTTATTTCTTAGACCCAGATGTACAGAAAGACCGAAATACTGAAAGGAGAACTAAAGCAGAATAAGGCATCAATATCCCAGCAGGTAAATCTCCAACCACCACCAATCCTTTCCATGTGAATGTTTTTAGCAGTATCTAAGTTTTCTTACCTGTGTGACTAAATTTGTAATTTCTGTGCCATACCTAGAATTGATTCTACCTTCACGGAGTTCAGTGATGGCTACACCTTCTCAGACCATCAAAATAATAAAATGCCGACCCACCTATCTTCCTCTAGGTCCAATCAGACGGATGCCCTTCAAACAGGCAGAATACACACTTAAATACAAAACACAGCCCTTGAGCACTCCCTTTTCACAGGGTAGCTCAGTGGATAAAGCATCTATTGGTAATATAGAAAAGCCACATTCACTGTTCGCTTTAGTCCAAAAGGATTCAAATTAATGTCTTAACTGAGTGCTCTATACACCTGACTGTGAATTGTCTTGGCCTTGGGGAGACACTGCCCACACTCCTGCTGGAAGCAAGCTTTTTTTGAGTTGTCTCTTTTTTAAAGAAATCATTAATTGAAACAATAGGCGAGAATAGAGGTGAACGTGACTTTCCAGCGCAGTCATTAAGGCAGGTAACCTAGTGGAGAGGAGAACTGAGCTAGAGCTCAGCTAGCCCTTGCTCCTAGAAACTGAGAGTTCATTTTACATTCAACAGTTATTGTATGAGATGCAGCCAGCTGTTGCAATTCTGATGACACAGGCTCCTTTTGCCACCCTAGAGTTATAAACTAAACCTCCCGAGAAGGGAAGGATTAATGTATGTCCTTCTTATCATATTTCCTTTAGGTTAAGTAAAGACTCCATAGTCATTGAGCTGGCCTGCTGTAACCTTCCCCCTCCAGCACCCAGTACTGGATTACAGATGCTAAGGGAGCCAAAACAACTAAAAGTTAAACAAATACGTCCTTTGGGGGTTCCAGCCATTCCCTCCTCGGCTTGCCATAGCCTGGTCTTTTTATAACCTTCTGATGTTTTGTAAAGGCCTACATTTTCTACCCGTGTTTTCAGAGGAGGGATAGGTAAAGTCAGATTATATTCTTCAATGCACATTAGATTTCCTGGTGGCATGAACATGAAATATCAGTAATGCATATACATAAATGATTATTTGAATTATTTTCTACTATTAAGAAAGTTCAGGTCTAAATACCAGCTAATCATAGTTCAGATTTTCTAACAGGATTCTATCTTATAAAGGCAATTGTTTATTATTCCCCTCCATCTTAAAAAAAAAAAAGTTAGAAGAAAAAAAGAAAAAATATCCACAGTGAATGGTCTTCTGATCCCCTTTGAAGTCAACGGCAAGATATCAATTTACTTCAATAGGACCGCAAATTTCTCCAAATACTCTATGAGGTACCATGCTGAAGTATGCTGTTCCAAGTATGCTTACAACAAGTAGTATATGAAAAATAGAATACAAAGGTATATGTTGAATATGGAGACGGTAAAAATGGAAAGCCCTGCAAAATCTGCAGTAATATTTTCTCAAGGAGCTATTTAAAATAATTCAAACAGACAACATTTATGCCATGTACAGTATTACAGGCCTATTGACAGCAATGGCCCTTTCTGAAGAGAAGAGTAAAACTTAGTGTGCCAAAGTCTATACTTATGTATACACATATAAAAATATGAATTAGTTATAAAATCTTTTCTGGGAAAAAACAAAAGGAACCAAACTAAAACCTTTTCTTGTAACTGACATTATGCTGGAAAAATGTTCTTTACAGCTAATCAGCAACAGCACAATCATATTTGAAACCCAAAACGTAAAAGATGCAAATCCTCAAACCTGTCCAAACACCTCCAGTACGTGCCACCCTGTGTCATAATTAGTCATGCCACTGTGCTTCACACAATACCATCTACTTCACATATTCTATACTTCATGGTATACAGTTAGTACACGAGTTAAAATGAAGAGACGAAGAACAGAGACTCATGTTGCGAGACAAGTTGACTAAAACAACTATAAAACCTGAAAAATAAAATAGCTATGTAAAATCCTTATGAATTAAAACAGGATCTGCTGAGACTCCTCCTCATTATTTATCCCTGCTGTTAGAACGTCTTAAAGTGATCCATTGAACCAACCTGGCATTGGAATTGTAATGAATTGCACAGCCTAGACTCAAAACACTGCTAAGCAATTGCTCGTGCAGGAAATCCTTGTGACCGGTAAAACAGTCTTATGACTGAGATGTTCTGTCTTGGAGTGAGGAACTAGTTTAAAAAGTAAAAACATAAATTAGGTAGGTAGGAAGAAAGCAAACTGCTTTCCCAATTATCTCTGTCAAGGCTAGTTACTGCAGAAAAGGCTCTTCTTAAATATAGAAAGGATGTGGGAAGTAGAAAAGTGTAAGGTTTTAGTAAGTCTGAAGGTTGCATAATTGAATTTGATAAACTGACATTTTCCTAGGAAGTTTTAAAATTTCAGAAGATAAATACATTATAAAAATAAACCTAGTTCAGCAGTTCTTGCTCTACAAAACGGTATACCTTCATTTCATGAAGAAAAAAATAAATCCATTTCTCCTCCCTTTCAGAGTACAATCAACACTCCCTTTCCCCCTTATACTCTCTTCCTCAATACTTAAAAAAGAATAATCTGAGAAATATATTCAATCCGACGGAGTATTAGATTATGAAAAATACTTCTTCATATAGTTTATGATTCAGCCAACAGTAACACAGAAATGTGTTTTTCTACAAGCTTCAGCTCTACCACCGTCAAGAAGGAATAGTATAGACAAATGCACATCAACAAGAAATCAAAGGACACATTTTCCAGTAGCTGGATAGTTTCACAATGACCTCCCTTTTCTGACTCGTTGAAGCAGGACAATATCACAATTCCACAGCAAAAGTACAGAGAACTTCCAGTTCATTCAGCTCAGTTTCTATCACTTTAAATTGATTTTTTTTTTAGAATCTTAAATAATAAGATGATGGATTAGTAAGATTGTCTCTTAAGACAGATAACTGCTAGTAAAACCACAAATGGATTTAGGTCTCAAGTTCTAAATTTGTCTATGCTTTGTTTTCATTGCTGGCACTTTGATTCATACAGTGTAACAGGATGTCATCTTTTAAGAAAGTTCCTGGATCACAGCCTGGAGTATGCATAGGCACTTCTGTTGTCAATGTTCTGCTCCTGATGTGGCAAAGAAGAAAGCCTCAATCCTGTAATGTGCGTACATCTAAACTGCAGACCATCTCTCCCATCTGAGCTGGCTTTGAGGTAGCTCAATTGCATACTGTTACGACTGAATTTACTAGCCCAGAGCTCAGAGTAAACCATCAGGTTCAGTTTTTACTTTCCAGGCAGTGGTCTGGACACAGACATGAAGCTTCTGTCAAATATCAGTTTTCCAATGAGAGCACAAGCCCGTATAGAGAAAATTATGATGAGTAGCCAGAAACTGAAAAGTACTAATTTGAAAGTTAAAAAAAAAAAAAAATCATACTTTTCTGTTTTACAAATGCAGATGAGCTTTTAAAATCAGCACAGAAGCTTTACATTCCAAAGTTGAAATTTCAAAAGGAGTTTGTTGGGAAATGAGCACTAAACCTCAGAACCTCAATTAGTGTTTAGTCACGCAACTCCCTATGAAACCAACAGAAATCCTATCCTGAAAGCTATTTTTCTTTCTCACCTCAACAGAAGTAGTCTATTCACAGTGACACAGATTCAATAATCAGGCAAAGCTACAGAATTTAGAGCTGTTGGCTCTCATGGATGGGTTACATCACGCACTCAGTCTGTACGCTGCCTTAGGCAACATGCAAAACTTCCTCTTCTACAGTCTGAATAACTAAGTAGTGCAATATCTGGAAAAAATCTGGATGTGCCAGTGCTGTACCTCATAATTATTTTGTTTATCAATAGAGATTCAAGGCTGCCCCTCTCTATAATTTAGTTTGCAAAATCTGATGTGAAATCAGGAATGAGCATACCAGCACTAAGTCTCACAGGCAAAACAAAAACGATTTCTATCAAAGAACAAAAGACACCAAGGAAAAAATTGGAAGCGTGGTACCAACTCAGTGGTAAGTTACAGACAAAGACAATGAAGTTCAGTATTTAGCCGTTTAAGCGCTGGGATCTTGAAGACTGTCCTGGTTTCGGCAGGGATAGAGTTAATTTCCTTCCTAGTAGCTGGTACAGTGCTGTGTTTTGGATTTAGGATGAGAACAAAGTTGATAACGCACCAATGTTTTAGTTGTTGCTAGGTAGTGCTTACACTGGCCAAGGACTTTCTAGTTTTCCATGCTCTACCGACTGAGAAGGCTGGAGGTGCACAAGAAGCTGGGAGGGGGCACAGCCAAACTGGCCAAAGGGACATTCCATACCATGGGACGTCACGCTCAGTACATAAACTGGGGGAAGCTGGCCGGGGGGGGCCGCTGCTCGGGGACTGGCTGGGCATCGGTCGGCGGGTGGTGAGCAATTGTACTGTGCATCACTTGCTTTGTGTATTATTATTATCATATTATTATCATTATCATTTTATTTCAATTATTAAACTGTTTTTATCTCAACCCACGAGTTTTCCTCACTTGTGCTCTTCCAATTCTCTCCTCCATCCCACCGGGTGGGGGGGAGTGAGCGAGCGGCTGCGTGGTGCTTAGCTGCTGACTGAGGTTAAACCACGACAAAGACACAGACTAGGACTTTGAAGTTTCCGTTGCCCAACCCATCACTCAGCAGAACTGAACAAGTAGCAGCACTTACGGAACAAGTTACAGCAGCAAAAGGAGAACTGTGTCGGCTGATACCAGAGTGCCAAAGGGTGCCATATGATGATAGTGCATGAAGCACTTTTCAGATGCACTGCCGCACCAGAAGTGACACCAGTGACAGCTCCTGACCAAAAGATCTTACAAGCTGGTATATCCACCACTGGATGCTTTACATGGTCACTGGCAATAAATCAATGCAACGGTGGTATTTCATTTCTTGCTTTTTGTTAATAGTAATAATTTTGAGGATGATGGGGGCTTGATTAATTGCTTTCAAGGCATTATCTAGTATGATTTATTATTTTTATTTTGGAAGCAACTAAGAATTGCTGTCATACGTAGCTCTCTTCCCCATCTAAAAAGAGTCGCACAAGATCTCTTAGAGACACAAATATTTTTGTTCCTGTTTTATTCATTCACCAGCACATCAAAGCATACAGGAGTCATCCTATCTGCCTTTAGCCACCTATGCCTACGTGAGCCACTTATTTTTGCCTCCTTAGGTGTTTAGTGGCTAGAGATGGTCATGGGGCAATTCAAATCCTCACTGACCGCAAAAGGAACTAGAACAGAACAGCTTCTAACTCTAGTTAAGTGGTGAAGTTACCAGACACAAGTTCTTAAGCAAAAGTAGGCTGACAATTTAAGGGACTTTTCCAGCATCATAGAGCACCTGAGCTAGAGTGATATAAATGAAGTCCATTTGAATTTGATAGATCAAGCCCATAGCTTTGCACTGGTAGAGCTATTCTTTTTCCCTGCAAATGCCTCCAACTTCTGGAAGCCATTGCCCACTGTACAAAAGAGTCATATGTGGAATCTCTCTCAGTGATGTCAGTTTGATTTTTTGGAGAAGCATATTTTCACTTAAGGAAAGAAATAAGAATTGAAGCAGTTTTGCAATCTCTGTAGAGTCTCACTACTTAGCTGCCAGCATTCTTTGGTTACGTTCCCCACTTTATCTCTGGGCCAAAAATCAAACTTACACTAATAAAACACAATGCTTGTATCTGCAAACTCTTACAGACTATTACAGGTCAGCTACAGAGACTGAGTTTTTGTAGTGCTAATGAAGGGCTCTTGGAGGTTAGATTCACTGAATGCAAACTTCCATTTCTTTCCCAACTTTCCTGAACAAGAAATGAAACAAACAGCAAACCCCACAGAATGGGCCTAGAGTCAGGTTTTAATCTCACTTGCCCAGATGCAGTACCAAATAGCTGCACTGATATGAATGCAGTTACTTCAGAGTCACGCCACAGTAAGCATTAGAATCTAGCCTCTGATTTTCATTTTAAGCCTGGGTTAACTATGTAAAGAAGAGAGGAAAAAAGGGAACCTTCTAGTTGTGTATTTTAATGACCATGACTCAGTTTATTTAGTATGTCATAATCAGGAAAATGGACTGTGCACAGCAGGATTTCTGACATCAACTGGCACTGCTCAGTCTGTCCCTAAAACTGAGCAGAGTTTGAAATCTTTCTTTATTCTAGTCTCCTGCTCTTTACCCTCCAACAAGAATGGGTTGGCATCAATAAGGATCTTAGCAGCTCTGCTCTCTGAAGAGATTTGAGGACTATTTCCTGGTGCATAGGTGGAGTCAGGAAGGGTATTTAAGCATAGCACCTCCTGAGGAGTCCATGTTTGTCACAATACAAGCACTCTTAAAAACATTTTCCTAATGTCTATCTCATGTTGTGCTTGTACGCTCTGAAGACAAGAAACCTCCCAGAGTGACACAACTATTCTTTTCTTTATCTTTTACTTGGCAGAGTATTTCTAAATTGTGAACTTGGCACTTTTGACTTCTCCTCTTTGTAGGTTACAGAACATGCATGAAATACCCTGTGCGCCTCTCTGTATATCCTAAAAACCTGTTAGTCACATGTGTAGGAGGTCTGCTTGTAGTTTTCCCACTTCTCCTGTGATTGCGATACCACAGTGAGAATCGGAGACATTGCTGAACAGACCAAATGTAATTGCACTAAAGCAGCGGAGCTACTGCTGCTTTTGTACTTCTGGATGCAACTGTCTACTTTTCACGTTGTTGTACAAAATAAATATTGCTAAGGGTGATTGCAGAGAAAATTACCTAGTGGCTGTATCTAGCTGTAAAAACCACACAACAGGAGGTAAGGTTACTTAACTAACTTTAACACTGGTTATGTGAGGGTGAGGGCGCAAAGATAGACAGAAAGGGTCGATCTAAAGTAGTTTAAAGGAAAATTTTAAAACCAGTTGGCTCATTTGGTAAAATTACAAGCAACTAAAACTAACCTGTAGACAGAAAAGTCCCTAGGTTTGTGTTTGTTTTGTTTTTTTTAATAGGAGGAAATATACTACAAACCCTGCCCCCAATGTCTGCACAGAGAGACAAAGGCTGCCTCAAATTTATTGTTTTCCATTTAATGTTTTCTTAATTTCTTCCAATGATTAGTATTAAGTAGTTACGTAGACCTCAGTGGTTTGAAAGCCTACTTTGAGACCGGGTAAGCTATCTGCCTGGAAACAGACTCTTAAGAGATGCAGCATGATACTATGACAGTCACAGAACTTTACCATCAGAGCCTCATTTTAGTTTTCAAGGTTATTTTATACATTAGATGACGTATCATCCACTGAATCAATAGCTTTTGAATAACCGTTAGAGACCTAACAACAAATTCCTCTAAGCAGCACAACATCTGAAACTAAAATACCTCAGAGGTTTCGCAGTAGACTGTTGTAGGGTGGGATATGAGGCAGAAAATACATTTTTTCATTTTATTTTAGGAGAGGATACTCTGTTTCAACAGCCATGAATATGAAGTACAAAATTTGAACTGCTTCTTTCTTATGCTATTGGCAAAAAACCAAACAAAGTAAAGCAAAACCAAAACAAAATTCAGGTCCTGTTGCATTTGAACTACACTAACAGCAAACAGGTACCTTTTTCTGCCAGGTTTAAAAAAAAAAACAAAAAACATTCCCTGGTCATACAAACTGAGCACTACAATTCAATGAGAAACTCCTTCTATTAATGTGTTATGAAGACCACACAAATCAGAGGCTCTTCAATGATTAACTGAACTCCAACAGAGATGTAATCTAGCAAATACATTTAACAGTGGAGTTATTTACCTGAGTAGTTTCCTGTGTGAGCTTTGCATGTTTCTACTCACACTTATCTTTGTATTCCACAGCGGGATACAACAGTAATAAAAAAACATAACCATGAGGGACTGTTTCCTGTGGTTACCCAATCTGTCCTCAAATCAGTGGGAAGCTAGTGACAGCAAAGGTAGATGTGGGTCTCCTATGCTCCTTAAGGAAGAACATTATTTAAAAACAAGCAGGATTGACCTGGAAGTCCTTTGTGACAAGTGGCAAGACTCCAGCTTCCCAACGCCTAAATGTAACATGGGAACTTGATGACTTCACTAAAACATTAAATTCTGCTTGTTATCAGCAGCTGTGAATCAGCACCATCTACTGCATCCCTTCTTTACTGGGATGCAACCAATAACAGGGGTGTCCCCCAGACACAGAGGTCCTCACACGCTAGCCAGCAGTACTGGACTTGGATTCTGTCCTTCACCTGCATTCCGCTATTTCTCCAACCAAAAATAGCAAGTCACCCCAATCTGATCCTTACCAAATCCTTTTGGGAAGTGAGACCAAACAAGCTTCAAATACATTCTTTCTGCAACAGAGCAAGGCCACAGGGAAAGAATACCCTTTTGTTGTTCCCATGTTTTCTACGTATTTTGTACAGGATCACTTTCAAAATTATTTAAAAACAACCTGGAGGAAGTTCACAAATGGAACAAAACTTTAAAACTTCCAAATCTCTCTCTTTACTGCTGTGAGGATATCACAAGGCAGATCTCTCCTGTGCCTCACAGGACCAGCCCCTATCCTAGCTCGGTCACCTGCTGTTAAGACTACAAAGAACTCTGATCATCCTCCTTCTTGTTTTTGTGTAGCTACAGTAATCTGAGGCACTAAAATCCCAAGTACTGTGAAACCCATAGAGGTATTCCAAGGAAGCAGTAACTGCAGGAGGTACTGAACCTGCACAGAGGTACTGACTCTTGACCTCTTCTTCCCTTCCCTGCTACTTTATACATATTCCAGGCAGTAAATGCTTCCTGGAATATAGAGAGTTTAAAAAAAAAAAAACAAAAAAAACGGAGCAAAAATGAGGTGGAAAAACCTCAACATCTAAAAAACCACGACAAGGAGTTGAAATGAGAAAAATTTTTACGGCCAAACATATATAGTGTAGGTGCAGTTACACTTATTTATATTAACATTAGAACTGTCCATTGCAGCACTTAGATTCTTTGCACAGTTTACATTCATGGAGCTTCTACTTTCAGTTGGAAAAAACGGTTCAGATGACAATGCTTAACAAGTTTTCTGATTATTAGCTCAATATGTCTTCCCTATACTTCTAATTTCAAGGTGTGCGTAAGGTATGTCAGTTAACTTTATTGTAGCCTTCAGTAAAACCCGTATTATCGCACGCTAACAATGGTTAGCGGGCAGATGCTGCTCACTGCTGCCATCTCATGGTAGAGAGTATATCCGAAGTGCTCAGTAAAACAAGGGAAGTTTCTTAATTTCTCAATTTTACAGGTGCTCATCGGCTTAGAAAGCTGGGTTTCTGTCCACATGTGAGCTTCAATTCTACTGACATAACAACAAATGGATAGTGAAGAAGTTACGAGTCACAGGTATCAGCAATACTTCACAAAAGAAAACCACATTAGCACAACAAATGGATTGAATCCCAGGTTCACGTAAAATAGAGTTTTACCAGACATGGTGTTCGGCACCTTCTAAAAAACAAAAAAATCACCACTTCACTATAGTGGGTAAAACCTACTTGAAACTCCATGCTTTAGAAAAAGAAAGTATGCTGTGATGACTGTATTTGCTGTATAATATTTGTTCCCTTTCACTTCACACAAGCCTACTTAAGCATTTAATCAAAGAAAAATTAAAAACGGAAGTATTTTTCTACAAATGCCTAAGAAAAGAGGGGATCTTCTCTTGCAGGTTCTTCATTGAATTTATCTTCAATGCAATAAAATATAAAAATGGTAAATAATGAGTTAAATACTACAGCTGCTACTAAGTGCAGATCAAGACCTAAGCACTATCTGAGCTATCTGAGCTCAAGGCCAGTTAGAATTTCAGGGTATGTCTCAGTAATTATTTTATTTGTTTCAAAACTTTGAGATAAAGAATAAAAATAAAGGCATATAAAGATGGTATGAAGCGTCAGTGAATTTTAGCATTTTTCTTCCCATGGAAGCTTTATGTTGGCAAAACCAATCAGAAATTGTTGAAAACAACTAAATACCCACAAAATATGCTGTAGTAGCACTCAGAGCGAAGCTTGCTGTTGGTTCCTACATCTCTGATGACACTAGGGGAATTGCCCCGTTGGTGAAAGGGGTCAGCACATGACGAGAACTTGTAACGTGGAAAATGGAAATTCAGTGAGGGAGCCCAGTGAATATAAAAATAAGAGACAGCTCCTTGCATGACAGCATGCCAGGATTTAAATATTGTAGGTTTAAATAAATGTTTCTTTGAGAAATCACATTTTCTGAGGAAAGCAAAGCTTTTCTGCAACATCCTTTTCAGTTTTTGCTCATTCTAAACCAGAACTTTGTGAGCTCTAGCCTAGATCCACGTAGAAGAGCAAAATACGTACTTGCAAGATGAACTGGAAAACACAAGGATATAATGCAGTTGTTACATTACGATGTAGATAAATACAAAGAACAGTTTTTGCTTTAAATCACCCCTCAGTAAAAACCGTAGGAAGCAGTAAAATTTCCTCAATTCAGAAATCCAAAGTTAAGTCACATTGCTCTAAATGGAAAGATTCACGAATCAGTTCACACAGGTGGTGAAACACACAGGGGGCAAGAGAAGAAAAGGGGGAGAAGTGCCCAAAGGCAGAAAGCAAGCAGCAAAAGAAGTGATTCAACAAAGAACCTTTGGTGGTTTTCCTTTAAAAAAAGCAGACTGTAAGGTCACAGTAGCGGGGATCTGATTAACAGCCTGAAGTGTATCAGCAAGATCATAATCCCATTTGAGCAGAGGCAAAGACAAGGTCTGAGAAAGACTTAAGTAAAGTATAACTCATTAAGATTTGAAAAATGGCAAGGCTGCCAACCTGAACACAACCTGTGCTTTGCAGACAGCCCTAGGAAGACATGGAGACACGCAGAGTACAAGTGTGGTCCTTTACGCCAGGGAGTCTATTTGCTGCTACACTCCAGGTCAGCTGCAGCTACGGATGGACACAAATTAATGCCTTGTTAAGAATTAATATTTGAGTGCTAGTTTTGAGTGCACAACAGTGCCCATTCTGTTCGGCAGATGCCACAGCTTCTGTAAATTCTACAGTGAGAAAAATGGCATCCTATCTGAGGCTTCCTGAAGTTTTCTGTTGGGTAGGCAGAATCACACATAATGCCCAGTTTCTGCACATGATTCAATATAGCCAACTGCATAGCCTCATATTTATGGGTTACCACTGCAGTTTGCTGATGTGAACAATTCCATTGCATCATTGACATCATCCGTAAGTACAAACAAGAATTGGATTCTTCCAGGACAGAAAAGTTAGGAGGCTTGATTTGATTTTAGGAGGCATTATTGTAAAATAGGACTTCACAATACAGACCATACCTCCATAGAAGAATTAATCATTTGCGATCTAAAACTAGCTGGTAAATAAATAATTATTTTTATATTACTGTCTTGAAGACACTGATTAATTTGTCACTTTTGAAATGAGTAAGTCATGCTACTACTCCTTTTGTTCTTCCTTTTCCATGATGAACAGCTCTAGAATCTAGTGTGAGCCAGGCTCCCTCGGCTGCAAGATCTCTCACCAGCTGCTGCTGCCATATCCATGTCCTGGCAGCATTAAAGCATGACTATGGCACGATTATCAGATTCCTGCAGTATAACCTCCCTCTGATTCAGTGAGTTAGGTTGGCAGCTCTTATGTTCAGCTTTCTATATTACTTAAGATGCAATTATGCAACAGATAAAGCCCCCTTTAATGCAAATGTCATCTCTTTATGATGCTGTATGTGTGTTCATTACATCTTTTGGTGTCTGTAATGTTTTATGAGTGTTATGCCTCCAGGTTCTCAAGGAGAAGTGATAAAGTCATAAAAATTCTGATATTTGCTTCCTTCTTCTCACCTTTCATCTTCTATTTACATGAGGTTGCACTAATGCTGTCAATTATCCAAGCATCATTTGGTTTTGGAAGATGTACTTTTTCTACCTACTGCTCAGATGACAGAAGTGCTCTGAACTGTATAATTTCAATTCTTTACAGCATGCGTGGAAAGAGAGAGAGGTTATTCCTGAATTTTAGGACAGTCCCAGTTTTATTTGGCTTCAGTATTGCTTTTCATTTTTGTTTTTAGTGATAATGACTTGCTGTCTTTGATATGAATTTTCAAGGTCCTTTGTGAACTCTTCCTTGCTATGGTCTTTTGTATAGATTAAAAAACTTCTCAATGCTTTATGAATAAAGCTACTAATTAAAGTCTCGTACAACCTAGGATAAAAGGAAGAGACTCCAAATAATTCACAGAAATATAAACACTAGACAAAAGAACACAAGCTGTGCTTGCTTTGTTGTAGGAATTTCCATCCTGGTAACATCCTGTGATACACTGTCACCTAGTCCAGTGAGCAACTTTTGGTACAGATCAGCACTGATTCAACCACTGCTACCATAATAAGAGGAATCAATGAATACTAAGATGCCTGAATTATTTCATAGAAGAGACCCTACTAATTCACTTGATGCAATTTTTAGATTTCCATGAATATTGCTTCTCTTCAAAGCCATTACTGTCTATATGTAAGTATATACATACTTTGGATACAGGCTGTGATATTCTAGTTTTCCAAACATCCAGTAATATATTTAGTGCCTCAAAACCTACACCAATAAAGAACGTTTCCATATCATTTTACTGTATTTTACTAACATTATATGGTATTTCAACTTTTATTAAATCTAAGATTCACTGAAATGCGTGAATAGTAGACAACCTACCCTTTACTCGATTATTAAAGCGAGAAACTTAAAGAAAGAAACAAATACCTTTTCCTGCTGCAGTTAAAATTATTAAAATTCCACAGGGATTAAATCCACTACTTAATAAAATGAGAAAAAAATATATATGTAAAGACTGTCTTAACTGGCTCCTGTCAAAGGTGTTGTAAAAAGTTTATGTTCTATTGTCGATGGGACTTAAATGTTCTACCGAGGCACATTATACTGATTTTTAATCTTGGCTCCCTAGAGAAATGGTAATTTTTTAGTTGTTATTGTTGCTGGATTTTTTAAAATCTCAATACAGCTAGTGCTTTAAGGCAGCAAAGCCAGAACCAGTAGTAATCCTCCTTAGTATGCAATTGTATGAAATAGTATCATCCTGGATTAAATGAAAGTAGAAACAATAGTTTCAAAAGCTTCTTTCTACTAAGACAATTACCAAAATGGCTGAAATCTGGTATTTATTTATGAAATAGCTAACCTAAATAATAAAACAGGGTAACTTGTTTCCAAGAGAGCCAAAGTTATGCAGGACTCCAAAAACTACTTTTAAAAGCAACTGGGAATGGAATACCAGTGAAGGATTCCGATTCCTTGAGGTCTGGTGCCAACTGACTTAATTTTGGGACCGTTGTCCCCAGTGGGAATCTCAGGGGCCTGAATTCAGGGTTGAGGCTCAATACACATGTTGTAGGCAGAGGTATGTATCTCTGTGTGGGATTCAAAGCAACCAACAAGCTGGGCAAGGAGCTGTGTCAGTCATGACACTGACCTGCAACTGCTTGGAGGAATAAGGAAATAAAAAGCACTAATGAAAATGAGGAAGTGTTCAAGTCAGAGCAGCTCTGAAATCCCACGCCTCTCTGAGGCAAAGCTACCACACTCGGGCCTAACAGAAGCCATCTCTGTTCACTACAGGACTGCAGATGCAAATGCTTCCATAGGGAGGCACCTGTGACTTTTCCCTAAAAAGAAAATCGAGAGGCAAGTTTTTAAAACACAGTCAGTGAGGGAAGAGGGGACTGGTCATGTGTCCACCACTTGACCGTAGGGATCAGTCAGTGCTCTGAGTGGTTTGCCCTTCCATCAATGGGGCACAATCACTTTTGCCCCAAGCAGAGCCTGTGCTTCATAAAGAGCCTGTTCTTGCCCCACAGTATTCAGTGATCTCACTTGCAAATCCTGCTAGGCTCCAGCTGGAGGAACACCCACTTCTTACTGAGAGATGCCTGAGGGCTGAACTGCTCAGACTTTCCAAGTCAGTAGCAACTTTGGACACACTCAAGGTATGTGAATGTCCCTGAGTGACAGCTAAGCTCCACACAGACAAAATATGAAAGAAACTCATGTGTCTACAAGTACCAATAAACAGCTACTGAGGTCTTCAGGAGTCACCAAAAATGTCCAGAAGCACTAGGAAATAATGATGCAACTTGCTTAGTACTTTTCAAAATCTAGGCATTATTAGGTACCTACCTCACCATCTTTGAAAATCTTACTCAAAGTTAATAAATCCCTTTAAGAAATAGGAATAACTATTGCTTTTACATTCCTACCCAGAATGAAGCAATTATTAGTGTAGGATTTTAGTAGCTTACATTATCACCATAATGATAAATAAATTCTGTACTTATCTTTTATTAAACCTGATATAGTGAGGAGGTTGTACAGAATTACTTCAAAAATTAACAAAACCCCTCCAAGTTACAGCTTGCTAGTTCGTCATGTCATCTCTACAGCCATCACTTACATTGAAAATCCTTTTGGGAAACGAACTATCCTCCTTTTCTTTTCAGAGCAGTATGATGTACAAATTTAAATAATAAAATTAATAATGTATTTATGTGCCAAGTCACACAGAAACATCAAGGAACTTGTGTTATGCTGCTTTCCCCCCACCCCAACCATCAGGTTTTTTGACACAGAATTTGAACCCTCAGAAAATAGCATACAATCTGCAAGTTATTATAATAATCCTTGCCTGACTGCAAACGGAACGATTCTAGCTTCCTAGTTTAATTGTGCTTTTTTTTCATACAGCCATCATCAGATTCATCATCTTCAGGTTCTCCATGTAAGCAGACAGCCATGAATAAAAAAAAGGGGCTGAGGGAAACATGTATTTTGTCGTGAAGGGTTTGGGACACCTTCCCTAGAATCTCATGCCTTTTTTAACACTGATTCTGGTGTTTCTTTCTCCCCTTTGAGTGTGAGAAGTTTTCAGAAAAGAACCGAGTGCCAGCAACTGCTGCTGCCAAGGAAGAATGCAGCAACAAGGGAGAGCTGAGAGCAACACAGGACCACCTCAGGGACAGAAACTGCTGTCCACCCTAAAAATCTGTGAGGAATCAAAAGGATACCAGAGCCAGCTATGGTTGCCTTTGGTTTGCATGATGGGGTGATCTTGAACAGAGATCTGAAACACAGAAACTCCATCTTCTATGACTACAAGTATTTTCTGCAAAGGTGCTAAGGTTTTTCATTTCTCCAATATTCTTGACTTCACAAATGCACCAAAAAGAGACACAACTACTGTACTCAAGCCTATCACAATATACCATCCATTTTATATTCCAATTATAGTAGCTCGGGCTGAGTATTTATAGTAATTCCTTTTGCTTATTAAGCATCACTATACCCTCAAGCCAAGTTTGGTAGCAGAGACGAATCAACATACATTTTTAATGCTGTCTATATTCCCCATGGTACTTCAGTGATTTCCCCCGCCCTCCCCAAAGTGATACGCCTTCTGGGCACCAAGGTTTCAGGTTTAAATAAGACCAAATTGATTCTGTAGCTGTATCAGTGCATGTGTGTGCTACTTTTTTTGGGGGGGTTGCGGGGTTTGGTGGTGGGTTTTTTTGGTCTTTTTTTTTTCCTGAGGTACTTTTTTAATTAAATGTCAAATCCAGCTTGGCACTGGAAACACACTGTATGACTCTTATTTGAGGAAAAGCTGTCAGCTTGTCTCTTCCCCTGTCAAACTCCCATCTGCTCTACAAAGATTAGTTTGGGCTATGGGATCACCATTTGGCAGGGTATTATTCTGTATATGGCTCAATAATATACAGTACAAAGGGCATGAAAACAAGACCACCTATGTTTTTCTATAAGTTTGAGTTACAGTTCCCAAAGCATTTAAGGATATTTTGGGAATTTTCTATGCCACTAGATTACAAGAAATATAAAATACTGCTTCGTGTTAGAGCAAAGGCACAAAGAGCATATCCGTTCACATCTGCCACTCTTCCAACCAATTTTTAGTATTAGTTGAGCTATATTTAAACCAAACCCTGTCATTCCTAGAAGTGACATTTCTATACTCTGGTGGCCTGGTAGATAGAACAAGGTTTTAAAAGCTAGTGTTGTAAACTACTGACTTTATTGCACAGCCTCAAGGAAATCACTTTGTTAAGTCTCACTTTTCATTCTGCTAAATGGTTATGGTTTTGCACTGATACCTTAACTGCCTTAGGATTCAGCCAGCTCACTACTTAAACCCATCCCTAGCTGCACATATGCACTGAATTTGATTAGTTTTGCTACTAGGTTTTGGTAAGGCGTTAATTATCTGGTTGAACTGGAGTGCTAGTTACTAGTAGTGATTTTTATGTTTCAGGTAGAAGATACTAGACATATTGAAAGGCTGCATCTAATAAACATTATTATCAGAGGCCGATGATAATGCCAAAGAATACAAAGACATTTTACACAGTTGATAGGTACAGTGCTATTGCATGCACAGGGACTAATATGAATTAAATGCCAACCATGACTTTTTCTTTCCTCCTAGGACAAAAATAATATTTTGGGGTTTTGACCCTACTGTGTAAGAAACAAGGATAGCAGTAGGTCAAACTGAAAAATTTAAGAAAATGGTTGGGGAATGAAATAAAGAGCAGTAACCTGCTAGATCAGAAGTACGTGGCTTGAAATGTTCATTTACTGAAGTTGTTTGCTTTTTTTTTTTTTTGAAGGCAGGACCATAATTTTGGAACTCTCCTATGCAACCATACCTGTTTATACTATGTGCATGCAATTAGCAAAACCATGCACAAAACACAGTAATTGTATGTGCGCACAACCAAATTAACCATACACGTTTAGTGCAGTTTTAGGCCCAAAGCCCGTAGATGACAAGTTAACATTTTGTAGTGACTTGATAACTATGCTTCACTGTTCACTTTATCTAGACTATTTGGAATCCATGATATTGTGTGCACGTCAGTGACTTATCAAAAATACCAGATGTAAACAGCCAAAAATCATAGCAATATGCATAAAAAGTGCTTATGACTTTAATTATGTCTTTTCCTAATTATGCCTGCAATCATAAAAGAAGTGTGAGAAATACTTCAGTGGATTGGAGCCTCATGAAAAAAAGGCTCAGAAATGAGTACACGGAGGTCAAATTATGCCTGTGAAGCTCTAAAGGAAGCAGGATGAACCACACTGATTGAAGACTACGGCATGCAGCATTTCCAGTGTTACAGTCTGCAGCATCTGCAGACTGTTACATGAAGTCGATGCATACTAACTCTCTTCAAATGTAAGAGGAGATGGTTATGGTTCAGCTGCACGTTTTTGGCAGCACTTTTTTTTTTTTCCTTTTTCCCTTTGTCTGATTTATCTAGTGTTCTGATCAGTTCTACCTCCTCTACCACAGTGCTATGAAGTTACATAAATAACTTTGAGACTGGAAGAAAACTTGATTACGCAGGTCCCAGCTACATGTTGCTTTAGTGGGAGCTATCCTGAATAGATTATTGAAATAACTGCATATCGTATCAATATCAGTACAGCTCATCTCCACTTCGCTATAGATCTTTCTGCCAGAACCTATTAAGGTTTAACAGCTCTCTTTGATCAGGTGGCTGTTTCTTCTCCCCAAAGACCAGAAGCCAGGATCCAGTGAAGACCCTTTAATAATATCACATCACAGCTTGTGGCTCAGAGAAGGAATCTTTGAAGGGTTTAACATGAATAACACAAACACAACGGGGACACCTTATGTGAGAGGAGAATGGAGTCTAATTTACTGCTAGCCTCTTCATATGTGTAAAGCTAATTAAGACCACTTTAATCACCGTAAATTTACCATAATGAGAAGATTCATGCATTATGCACGGTAGTATGTCAGAGCACATTTCATTTTTATATGCAACAGAAGAGCATAGATAACAGAAGATAAATTTGCTTTAAGATCCAGTTCTAACTAGGTCATACAAATTTGTCCTTCTTAAGCTCCAGCTTTGAACAGAGGTATACACCGAAGAGCAGGATAAACAGTGATGTAACTGATACAAAAGTGGATTTCATAGCAATTTTAAGTTGTTCTTGGCACTTTCGGCATTAAGATGTGTGTACAGTACCTCGGAAAGGAACATTCACAAGTCTTCAAAATAATACAGTTTAATACTGTTAATTTTATTGGGAAGTGGAAATAAAATAACTTGGTAGTATTAATATTTCAGTAATGCATTATTTAAAAGAATGAATTAAAGTATTTTGAATTATATTTGGCAATTCAAAATAGTGTTCAAGAAACAAGTTTCAGACTAACTGGGAGACAGGAAAACTGTTAAGCAAATATGAAAAGAACTTTTAAAGTGGGCTAAGTATATACAGATGTATATATATTATCTCAATATCAAAAGGTCAGGAAGAGGCAAGCATCTCTGCCTAAACTGTTTTTCCTCAAAGATTCCACCTGTCTCCCATGTTGCACTATTCAAGCAGCCACAAGAGACACAAGATTTCTAGAGCTGGAGATTGTTGATTAGCTTGGAAATGGGACACACAAAATAGCATTGACTATACCACATACTTACTAATTCTTAATTTCTTACAGACATCTGCACAACCTCTAATTGGCTGTTGGAGGCAGGACTAGAGCAGGTAGGAATGCACTTTAAAAGCCTAATAATTAGAAGTATATACACTATGAGAAAGTCTTATAAATTGAGGTCTCTACACAGTTCTGTAACTGCCTTATTAACAGACTCAGAACTTTTCCAAACTTCATCTTTTGGATTGAAATTGCCCACGCCAGAACTTACTCCGAATGGGGATTCGTTTAGATCCAGAGTCAAATTTCACACATGGCATGGTAACACTTGCCTTAATGTGAGATCTAGTGAACATAGATGTAATTTACACGACACCACAACTAGCCAGCCCTGCCCAAGGAAGTCTATGTTCAGTAAGAATGCAAAGGTGAGGTTATTTTCATACCTGTATAGCACTTCATTTGAATATGCACTCAAAAAGTCAGATTTCCAAGTGTTATTGTTCCTGCTCTGACAATGGTATCTGAGGCTACACAGAACTTGCGCACTGCTGGAAAAAGCTGACAGCTTCTGCTTAACTCCCTGGCAGAGCCCGACATCTCTCTCACGTCTCCTTCTGGGAGACGTGCAGATTCTGTCAATACAGTGACTGTGGAGAAGGAGAAGCTGTGCAGAGCTACACAGTTCGGTGTGCTTGGGTACCCTGCCAAGTCGATGAATAGGTTGTCAGCGATATTTGGCAAAAAAGCCCTGCTTGGGGTGCATATGTTACAAAGAGTGCAGTCATGTAACTGAATGTTGCTATATGCCAAAACAATGGAGGACAGATAAGTCAACAATAGTATATCGTTTGACTGACTGAATGATACTTGAAAGGAAGAGAGACTCAGACTAAGAAGAATGATTTAATTAGTGTTCAAAGTTAAATTCAAACTTCATTAAAACTTCCCCCAACTTCATTTAAACATCTGACTTCTCTGGAATTGAGTAGACCTAACAACACAATATGCAACATGTCTTACAACAGGCAGCGTCCTACTTTGGGTCCAGTGCTGTAACTGTTGTTTTCAAATATTTACTTAAAATTTGGTCTGTTCTGCAGACCATAAGCCATGTGTTGAAAGAACAGAGGATCTCACATGCTTTTAATTTACATTCACAGTAACTTGTTTTTCTTCCAAGTTTAGTTAGACAATGAAGAAATAAACATAAAAGCTGCTTATTCTTTGAGTTAGATGTATACTCTTCTAACCTGCTACCTCTTTGTCCCCCTAACATACAAATACCAACTTTTGTACTCTGATAAAGTTGACAAAAATTAAAGTGTAGATGTTGCCAAATTGTATTTTCCCTGTAATTCATCTGCCCTCATACCTGCACATGTTAAGGACACTTGTATATGAAAAATGAGTGTCAATTATTTCAGCAAATGTCCACATTACTTAAAACAGATTAACATTTTAATATGAAAAAAACAGCTAGCTAACCACACCAAACATTCCTGTTCATTTACTGAAAGAGAAACTTGTGAAAGAACGTAGACATCTATATCCATACTTGGTATTTCTCAAAATATCTAGAGGTCTCTGAAGTAATGGAAAACTTCCATGCGATTTGGCATTAAAATCATACCTGCAAGACATTTACATACACTGACAGTCTGTACTCCTAGATGCTGAGAATGAGACTTGCTGCTTTTAGAAGCTGAAAAAGCAATGTCACGTTGGGCATCGCATAGATTTTGCTAGACATGTTTTAAAAAAAGAGAGCATAACATCAAAAGCCAAACAAATCATCTGCCATAAACACTGTGCCTGATGTTGCAGTCCACATTCAGGTCAAATGTATTCTGTTGTTAGGGCGCATCATATCTTAAGCATTCCCAGCAGTTACTCTTAGATTGCATAAATAAAAATACTCAGGCTGCACTTGAGACTGAAAATACTGGGCAAGGAGATGTTCCATCCAATCACAAAAGTAGTGCAGTGTGGGGAGGAAACACTATTTTCTTTTAACAAGTACGCTGCCTCAGAGCTGTGGATTTAGCACTTGAGCAAGAACCTGATGTTCTCAGGCAACCGCTTAGTTTCCGTGTGCTATGACATCGTACCCCTCGGGTCTCCTCAGCAAACATATGAAGTCATAGAGAGGACTGGAGTATTGCACCATGAACTGGAACATATTACACAAACTACCAACTCATTGAAAAAAACCACCCATTAGACAAGTTTTTGTGGTGTTGCTTCAGGTTGAATTCAGGGATTTACCTGCCTGAAACACAATTAAACCTTTTTGTGTCTTTACATGTAAGTTTAGAATTAAAGGTTCCTCTCCCAGTTTTCAAAGCAAGCAATTGTATTTATTGCCCGTTTCTATTTATTATCAATATGGAAAATAGGAAAGTAGCCTGGCCCTGAACCTCTATGCATCCAATCTACAAACTGAGTAGTGTATATATATAAATTGCTTATTACTCTTCAAGTTTTGTCTCAATGTAAATGTGTTCTCCTCATTCCCTTAACGTATTGGCTTCCCTCTCATTTTAAGTTTTCTGTGTAAAAGGTATTTTCCAAGTCCTACTGTGTTTCCCCCCCTACTCCACTCTTATTATTTTCTTCCTTTTTTTGTACTGGGAATTTTTCTCCCCCCCCCCCAGGTCAAACAGAAAGGGATAATGGGAAAGATCTACAGTAAAATGTAATGATTTTTTTCAGTTTTGGGTTAGGGTTTTTTTGGTTAGTTGGTTTTTGCCACGGGCTTAATGCAAATTGGTAGACTTCTCCAGGTTAATTTCCAACCTTGGTAATATTAAGCCACAGCAGGTTTTTAAAAAAATGCTATATAGATGAGTTTTCACATTTGCACCTAAGTGCAAACAGAACTGATTCAGCACACCATCATGAAAGTGGTTAGCTATCTATTTGTAAATGGTTCTTTTGAGTTCAATAAAAATAACTGTACTTCAGTAAGAAAATGTGAAACTCCTTGAAGGACTGGGTGTAAGGCTTTCATTTCCAAGATTTAAAAAAGAATCTGAAACAAACGCTACACAACTTTTGCAGTTACTAAGCTGTGATTATCCACCCACCCTTTTTTCAGTCACTGTAAGATACTACCTGTTTAATTTCTGTTACATCAGTGATCTGCAAGTCCCTCTGAGACTTATGGCTGTTCACTAGATGGCTCTTGTATTTCACGTTTTAAATAAACTTTTTCAAGCAATTCCCATGGTAAAGAGAGAATGAGGATCGAGAGTAATACAACAATAATTTGCTTACAGTATATGAGCAGTGGAAGATAGAATGCTTTCATCCTTGTCACCACGTATCTTGTGCTTTCAAATGCTGGCCTTATATGTTTTGAAGTATACTGCACATAAATGAGAAGAATACCATGTGTTCTCTGAAACAGAATGTAGCGGTTTTCAGTGTCTGAGAGAACATTTCAAACATCAGACAAAATGACAGAAGGAAAGCAAATGCCTCTGGAATACTTCATGATTCGTCTCCCCCCTGAAACCAACAGTACTTTTAAAAGCATTCCCATTTCAGTGGAGACTTAAAAAAATGTGTTCCAACTTTTATTCTGAAAACACCACTATTTTCAATAGTCTTTTGCATGGTACTGAAGGCCTTTTCCTAAAGGACATATTCATTCAAGGGGGAGAGTTATTTTCTGTGACCCCTGAATTTCTGGATCAGGACTCGTTACAAGTAAGAGACTGACAGAACATTTCTAGGATTATTCCAGAGGTGTTAGGCTTTGGTGGTAACAGCTCACACAACAAACATATCACGTGCTTAAACAGAGATGGAGGAAGCAGAAGAAAGATGAGAAGAGGAGGCAAGGTTTTAAAAATAAAAGAAGGGATACTGTTCAAACCTGTAAAGTTCTAAAAATAGAGTGACAAGTAATTCCTGGTCTTACTCTCCTTACTCTTTTCCCAGCATAAGCCACCAGAGAGGGGAAATTACCCATGACCCTTCCATTTATCAATGAAAAGCAAGTCTATTGAATTCATATAAACTTTGATAATTCGGGTGACAGCTAATGTCTGTTGAAAAATAAAATTTGAAGGAAGATTTTTTTCATTATTGTTTCTTACATCAGGAAAAGTAGAAGCAAATTTCACAGTGGAATGTGTAACAGAAATACTACTTCTCCTTTCGATAACACTGCCACGTGTTGGGGCTGAGATTTCCAGAAGCACACGGGTTTGCTTAACAAGATAAGTCACACTGGTTTTAAACATGTGTGAAAGTGCTACCTTCTTTAGACAAACATTAAAGTTTTACCCTTCTCATTTTCTTTCATCTGCTTTTTAGACATTAAAAATATATTTCTGAGGAGAGAAACCTAACCCTGGTCAGACCATTTAGCAAATCCTGACTCAGATTATTTATACATTATAACTGCTTGAATCTCCTCCTCTTCCCGGCCATCAAAATCGCCCTTCATCCTCCTATCTGAGCCTCTTCAGGAGGGAGCTGCTCCAACTCTTCTTTCTCCTACAGATGCCTGAAAGCTAAAACAGTGACTGCGCCCAGAGTTACCAACATCAATGACACAAGCTTCTCATGCTACAGATGTTTCTTCTGTAAATTGCCATTGCTTCAGAATATTCTGGGAGTGAAAACCAAAATGGCACCAGCATCACTGATAATTTCTCAAAATCTGGAGCAAAATAAGGCCAATTTTCTAATCCGTGGAAAATCTCTGTCATGAGGAGCACTGTTAATCTATTTCTGAAAAGTTATTTATACTCATAGGAGAGTATTTCATTCTATCAGCAATGCCATTAAGTTTTTTTAAACACATCCATTTTTATTGATGTCAGTAATGGTGCCTGTCCGTCTTCATTATTTCAATGTTTTCAACTCAACCATAATGCAATGAAATAAGATCATTTTCTTCTGTCCAATCTACTGTCCATTACTGCTAGAAAAGAATATTCACCCTTTTACTTGGGCTTCCAATCAGAAATCAACCATGTTTTTGCACTAAGAAGGGGAAGACAGATAGGATTTCTTTTTCTGATGCAAGATCATTCTTCCAATCGTAACCATAGTCAAAAACCAGAGCAAGAAAGTAAACATTAGAGAATGGAGTAAGATTCATAAGAAAGGTGTAATTACACTGTAGATTTCTATCATAAAGAAGTTAAAGATGGTTCTTCATTTTTACTCTTCAATATTACTGAAAAGACAATAATAGTCATTATGAATCCAGATTTTTCCCATTAATTCCCATGAAACTTGCCAACAAGATCATCTTCCATTACAGAGAAGTTAATGGATTTTTTTTTTTTAAATACACAGAAAACACAGTTGTAAATCAGAGCACAAGTTCAGATACCTTGAGAAGGTGTGTGTTCCTAATGCTCTGATGCTCAGAGAGAAGCAGCAAGCACATACAACTCTGAAGTTAGGTAGAGGTACGTATAAAAGGCAGTGTTGTTAACTGCACACACAAATGCACAAATAAAATTTTATGTGCATGAAGCTAGCTCTGCTTTACCTAAGTCTGGCCTCCCATTGGCTCCACGCCCTTCCATTATATGTCTCCACTTTTACAATATTTTTCTATTCCAACTGGCTATGGGACTCATTCCTACTATACAAGAAACTGTATACGTGGCTAATATGTAGCCAGGTTACAGAGGAAGGTGTCTATAGCTACGGAGTATTGTGCATGGTGTTCGTCAAAATATCCCGGTCCAACAGATGAGGATAATTTACAGCCGAAAAGCTGATGCTGTGGGTGATGGCGATTTTCAGTCACAGACTAGTTTCTGTGACAAAATGAATGGGGATCCATGTTGCACAAGTCCCACACTGTTGCCTTCCTACAAAGTATCTTTCAACACTTTAAGTGTCTAAACAACACTTGTTGTCGTTTTCCTTAGTCATAAATAACCTTTTTCCTTAAAATTTCAAACATACAATGGAAAAGCTTCAGTCGATGTTTATTTTAGCCCAGCTTTTTGCATTATTTGACAACTCAGCTAGAAAAGATCAATATACAGACTGAACCTAGAAGCACAACTGTTTAAAATAAACAGTTTTACTTTGACAGATGAAGCTTAGGGTTTGGGGGGGCTGTTATTTAGATTATAGTTGTTCAATGTTGTTTAAAATTGAACTGCTAAACAGAAAAACAGAATGGAAAATGCAGCCTCTACCTTCTAACAGAAGTAGTTATTTTAAAGTGAGGTTTATCTACTATGGGTAACTGATTGGATGTGAATTTGGACATCAGAGGAGGGAATAATTTAAATCTCAAATTTTAGACAAAGCTTTGAGTTCCTGATTCGTATTTGCAAGGTAGCCCTCAAGAGAAGTTGTTCTTATTCCCCATGTTGATGGGCTCTATTCAGCATTTTCTCAAATTATTGATGCATCCAAGTCTTAGCATGATGTTACTGCTATTAACTTTTTTATTTTTACTTTTTTTAAAACATAACACTAAAATTTTCCAAGACAGTCTTTACTAGACTATTCACACAAGGTACTTAAAGATCTGTTTCTAAGTTTCAAGGGACATAAGTGAGGCCAATGCATCAGAATAGTCCCAGCTTGATTTATTAGCGAGCTCATTATCTTAAGACTTGGAAGAAAATACAAAATAGTCACCTTTGATTCCTGGCCATGAGATGCTAATGTATGGGAAGGTGAATTGTGCATTCACTCTCCTTTCACGCTAATCTCAGGCATTCCCTGTGGCTTTAACACATGATCAGATTAATAGCAAAAGAACTACCTGTCAGCCCCATTTTAATTAACTAAATGAAACAAAAGATTCACTTTTTAAATATAAACATCACAAAACATGAAGTATAAGGATTATGAAGCCATTCTGCATAAGCACCACTCCTAGTGCACACTTTCTTTTATGCTCATCAACAGCAGAAAGACTACATTAGCAGTTTCCTTTAAACAAACACTAGAAAAAATAGCAAGAGTGTGGAAAAAGCATAAGGCTGTGTGTAAGACTAAAAAGCAATACTAGAACTACCGCTGCCACTGGACCTAGTATGAGGTATAACAGTTTCGTTTACAAGATAGCCAAGAATATTTAAAAGTTGAAATGTGCGCATTTAAAGAGCTATGTATTTTCATTTAAACTGAATGACAATAAACAGTGTTGCTACTACAATATGTCATTTGACTAATCATGTTTTAGGGATGTGAGACTGATTACTGTCTGCCCACCCAATACAGTTCCATATCTGGCACTGGAGACTGTCATAAACATTCTCTGAAGTTCAGAGATGATCTAACACTCCATGTCTGCCTGCACAGAAATAAAATATTGCTCCATATCCATTAGTATAGGCACATATTTGGCAAATGATGGCTAAGCAGAGGGAGTACAGAAGTCTGAAAACTGTTAGATGGATGAAGATAAAGTATTTAGTGTTCTATACGCAGTAATAGCAAAAATAAGAAAAGGAACATTAGTGTCACATCAAAGAAAAATATTTTGACAGACTGCGGAGTTTTCTAGGGAGATTTCCAATTGAAATGTCACTGCTTTTTAAATGAGCCTGGGAAAGCATTAGGAGGCAGCCTGAGGAAGTGAAAACTCTGACTATATGAGAAGTGTCATCCAGTCCCAACTTTTGAGTTGAGGGGAAGAGAACACACACACTAAAACAAACCCACAAAGGCACCTCTGCACCATATGCTCCTAATCCTTCCTCATGCTTACAACAAAGGAAAGGCAACCTGGCATTCCCACGTATCTGAAAACAGCTACCTGAGTGGTTGCTTAATATATTCCAATACCTCGTTGTAATTCCTGTAAGGATGGAAAACTTATGTAAATAGAAAATAGTAGTCCAAAAATACCAAAACATTACCATCTTTCATCTGACATTCTAACAGAACTGCTCCCTTGTGTAAGCACAATGCACTCCTGGGACTTTTATTCTCATTTAGCTATTTTATCTGCTTTATTTTATTCTACAGAAGATAAATATCAAGTTGTCTTGAGATATTACATTCCTTCCTGGTAAAACTTCCATTGGTAGCATTACCTTATGACATTCTTGAGCATTTTTGCTGACCTTGCCTTAAGTGCCTTCTTTGCTTACTAGAAACCCAAAATAACCACTTGTTCTTCCTCCCTAACTATTACTTTATTCAATTTCACTTTTGAGTGCAATATCTTGTAATGGTAGATACAAGTAGAGATAAGCAATAAAGTTCATTCCCAAATTTTGGGTGTGCCCTTACCCTAAAGTAGGAATTCATTTACAAAGTTACATATAGAGATAGGAAAATATATACTATGAGGTTTTGTTTTATATGCAACTTTTCCCACATTTTCAAAGACTAAAGGTTCCCATTAATTACACAACCTACGGTTTCTGTGGGGCTATTTCTGAGCTTTAAAGAGCACCGACATACTGATACACAGTAAGATCAACTGCTTTATATTCTGAAATATTTAATTCCAATCAAAAACAGAACTTAAAGAAGATTGCAAAACAGAAGAAAGTAAAAGAGTGATAAATCACGGCTTCTGTACTGTCTGCAGTTTTCACAGGAAAGTTTGAGTGTTTATCATCATTTTACGTGATTAGAGGCCATCATCCCAGTATTTTGATTCTCTACAAAACAGATAACCTACAATTGAACAGAGAGTTTCAGTGAGACTAAGCTTCTCTGACCTTCATTTGTCTTGAGTGTCTGTATTCCAGAGTCTTAAGAAACAAGGATATATGATGAGCCGCTAAAGCCTCAGCTGCTTGCCACCCCATCTACAGCCGGCTACAACTGGTCTATCGTTACCATCAATGACAGTTTCCTCTCTAGGACTCCCCAGAAGCATCGCATCTGTCACATAGTATTTTCCTGTATTAGATCCACCCTATACAGAACACAGTTAAGGTGTGCAGAGAACAGAGGGAGGGTGGAAGCTTTTCCTAAAGATTTCTAACTATACTCAAGAAGTCTGTCGTTACCCTTGACTAGAACAGTGACTCCATGAGAAAGGATGAGAACAAAAGAAGTAACAGAAGCGTTAGCGTCAAAATCTGGGTAGCGTAGTTTTACGGAGAATACGTGTATCAAGAAATCTGTATTCAAGCCTGTGATCGGGATCTGTACCTCTTGATCCTTATCAAGCGATTTTAAGACACATTTTAAGGGCTTGCAAATAACTTCATGAATAAAATTGCTCACACCAGTAAGTTTATACTTTTATGATTATACTGGGATATACATCCATAAACACTTAAGGCTCAGGTTTTCAATCTGCATATGCCGCGTGTATGTGCATTTTCTCATTAAAAAGTCTTACATATTGGTTTCAAATATCTCATCTGCAGCAATAGAATTTGTGCAAAAATGGGATGATCTTGTGGGCAAAGGTTCAGGGGTGGTGGTGGTGTTTGTTTTGTTTTTTTAAAGTAGCTGAATGTCTTAAGAACCAGAATCTTATTTCCAGATACTATAAAGGAATTGCTTTAAAATTTCAAGTATTCATACAGATATGTCAGGAAAGCCTGTCTATTCATCTGTTTTACACATGAATTTGTTTACATTTCTATAGAACAATGTGGTTGCTATTACTGTAAATATTTGAAATTATGGAACGCAGAACATATGATGAGGTTTTCAAAAGCAGCTAGAAGAATGAGTCAATAAAATCCCAATGAAAATCAGACACTAATGTCAAAAGGAATAAGATATAGAAGCATGTCATGAAAATTCTGAAATAAAATAACAAAATGAAACCCATGGTATTTTAAGAAGAAACACATCCCTCCCACAATTTACTTTTTTTAATATACCACTTTCTTCTACTGATTTTTACACATGTAACAATACATCAAGACTAATAAAATACATTTTATTTGAGTGTGTATCCAATGTGCAGTTCATGTGAGTAAATCTCATAGTACAATAAAAGCATTAGTCTAGAAAGTTTCTGTTGTTCTTTCACTACTATGACTTCTGTAAGTTTCAGGCCACACACAAAATATGTTTGTAAATTGTAAATTCAAACTCACAAGTACCTTTAATCTTTTAAAAAGAACAGAGATTAAGACATGATTATATGAGCCTAGAAAAGCTTATCGGAATAGGAAATTGCAAATCCTCAGTTATAACAGGAACAAAATCCAGTCTGAAAACTTTTGTTGAGCATGGGTAGTTTCTTTTCCCCAAAGTACAGGACTGGCCAGCATAATCTCTTCCCCCAAAATATTATTCTCTTGTGGAGTTGCATTATTATTTTGATCTTACATCCTCAGTGGTCAGCTAGGTATAACAGCCATAGAATTTCCTTTATGTATCACGAGGCACATGCCACACAACTCTTGTGGTAAATGTTATTAACAGCATGGCATTGTACTGATTCAGAACTGTTATCATGTAGATTTCTTTAATATCCTACACTGTTTTGCTTTTTCAGCTGGTTGGCGTTAAAATTCTTCCATCCCTTAAAAAAAGAAAGAAATCGGAAATACTCTCTGAAGGCACTTAAGACATTGCATGATGCCAGCTGAGAAGCTCTGTTAGCGAATGGGATGGGACACATTAAGAAAGGTAGAAGACTAAGCTTCATTAAACTTGACCTCATAAATTCTTCTGAAGAAGCACTTAAAATGCCATGTTGTTTTCACCTAGCGATTGGAATTTGTCAGAGGGAGAGGACAGAGCCAGGCTTTTCGCAGTGGTATGCGGAGGGAGGACAAGAAGCAAGAGGTTTAAGCTGACACAGGAGAGGTTCACAACAGATACAAGGAGCAGCTTTTTGCCCATAAGGACAGGTAGGCAGTGGAAGGAGGCTGTCCAGGGAGCTTGTGCAGCCTCCACCCCGGGAGCTTTCAAGCCCTGACTGCATAAAGCCCAAAGCAACCTGGTCTGATCTCAGAGCTGCCCCCACTGTGAGCAGGAGAGCAGATGAGGGACCTCCTAAAGTATTTATGTATGCCACTGTATTAAGACACAGAAAGACAGACTTTTCTGGAATAGAATTAGGCCAAAGCAAATTGCTTTACTAGCCCCTTTCCACATGAACCAACACCTAACCTATGGGCAGAATAAATTACTTCAGTGCCTGTAAACAACATTAGGTCAACGTTCACCTCCATGCTCACACTTCTGTTCCTAGAAAGGGTGGCCAAATTGAAGGTGAAAAGCATGGCCATTTATTTTTAATTAATTTATTAATTCGGCAACAGGGAGGTATGCACAGGCAGCATGCAGGCATACAGAATCATACAAATATTTAGGTTCAAAAGGACCAGCTATGGGTCTTCTGGCCCAATCCCCCTGCTCAAAGCAGGGTGAACATACATTCCGCATGACTGGATATTAACAAAGTCCCATATGGAAGAGGTACCCCCCATTTCCACAAAACTTCAGAAACCTTTACCTGGATTAAGTTGACTTTTCACTAGCCAAAAAGTCAAACCCACCCCTAAATAAATCTCCCCCACAAAACCAGAAACCAAGCCCATATGAACTGAAAAGATGAACAGCCACAAAGCACAGATCTAGCTCATCCAAATCACTTGATGTTTACTGTAACCGAACTTTCTGTAATGAATAAACTGCAGCCCTTGCCTTCTAAATCCACAACGAAGCTCTAATCTCAGCATATAATAATATATTTTATGGCATCAAAAATTATGTAAAATGCTTGGATAAGCCAGAGTAGTCTTTCCAATGTATGCCTTGATTCAGCTAAGTATTATTGCACAAGCTACAATAATATATGCGTTACTGTCCCCTCAGTTGGCTCCCGAGGCTCATATTGCTATTCCACCTATGCCACTTTGCATGCTAATAAGATCCCAGAAAATGATAATTACCCTTAGGGACTACATTCAAAAGCTGCCCTTTTCATTGAAAAGGCTCATTCATAGCCCAGGTTAGTCCAGATTTGAAAGGAAACCTTATGCCATTTTCCAGACTCCCGAAACTTTCAAAATAACACTATTTGCTTAACAACCTTTACTTTTTATCACTGTTAGTTCTTGAATCCAGAGTAAATAAAGTTACAAAATGTCAACAGTGATACTCTAAAAATAATGCAATTAAAGCAACAACTGTGAATTGTTCGGAGAAGGACCAGACTGCTAAATATACTTTAAAAAAATTCAAACAAATCCAAACACTGGGAGGATTCCAACTTAGTTTCTATACATATGGCCCAGTTAGGCTAACCTGTGATCCTGCTCTCTCTAATCCAGCGACACACCCTACAAAAATCAGCAACAACAACAAAATTTAAATCATAGGAACACTGGAGATGATTGCTGAAAGCGCTCTCAAGGAGGTAGGTGCCCAGCCCCTATCTACTTCTCAACATTCACGGGATTTAAGAAGTTAAGTTATGCAATCTCGTAGTTATAAATCACTTGCATTTGTGATCCAAGTTCCATGTGGGGATTTTTTTCCAGGAGAAACATTACCTATAAAAGTTGGAGCTGTCTTAAATTAATTCTTAATTATAAGGCTTTGTTTGAGTTACTTCTCCTGCATAACTTTCGGCCTTTTGGTTCTGACACTGGCAAATTGCTAATTCTGCAGAGTCAGTACAGAAGTGGTCACATCATAAATGAACTTTCAAAATTTTTGGAAAAAAATGAGTATTTGTGCTTTAATTTAGAAAGCTTTGGAGACTCAGTATTATTTTCCAAAATACCTCATGGCTATTAAAATAATCAAATTAAATGTAATTTGAAATCAAAGCAGACAGTGAACAGAGCTTTTATTTGAAAAAGTATTTACAAATCAGGTTTGCATTGCTCATTTGTAGATGATGAAGCACCACGAGCATCACACAGGTGACTAATGATTACTGAGCACATTAGCTTGGTCTAGTGGGTTATTTAGTTCTTGGCATCTATCATCCTTTATCTCCCTCAAAATAGCATGACTTAATCTTTCATCTCTCATAGCCTCCCCTTAAGTTAATCAGATGTAATAAAAATGTACACCATAAAACACAACAGCCTAAAAATCAAATCAACATTAATATCTCTCTCAAAGTAAAATACGCTGTTAAGAATTCCTTGTCTGCTTCTAATCTGATTTTCTTCTGATGCACAGGCAGAATATACTTAATGGTATGTGTTTGAGAAATGGAGATTAAAGCTGCTTTATGTGAAAAGGTCTGTAATATGATGTCTCAGAAAAACAGGTTGTCATGATAAGATATTAAAATTTTGTAAAATAATGTTCAGAAAGCACAGTTTCTTAAATTTGAGATTAACCAGAAAATCAATTATTGCTAGGGTCTGTTTATGCATCTATAATATTTGCTATTTTCATGAAATCTACAGCTAAACAAACATATACTACTGTAGTGGGCATATGAGCGCAATGACTTTCTCTACCAAACCTAACAATGCCTCGCTTAACCTTCCGCAAGGTGGAACGATGTCTTGTTCTGTACTGCAGTCTCCCCTTGGTTGGCAAATTCCTCACTGTCCTCACTTCTGGCCTTAGGTCGCTTCATCAACTTTCTAGGCCTGTCTTTCTTACTTAATAGTTCATTCTCTTGAGAGAATGAAACACAATCTTTTTTCAGGGGGGTATTCCATACAACTTTCTCAAGAGGCCAAATATGCTAAAAGGTATTATC
>NW_008824233.1:1554348-1594088 GCF_000699105.1 Pygoscelis adeliae | reverse complement strand
GAAAGAAGAATCTATTCTCATCGAGGGCTGTGCAAAATTCAAAAGGTTCATTTTTAATGATACTTGTATTGAATTAAACCCACAGTGGCATCCACAGGGCAGAGAGGCAGATAGTCTCTGAGGGAATCCACTTTCCATCTGAATGACCATCTGAACCGCATCTTTTCTTCCAAACCTGCCCTAATAGCTCCTTATTGCTTTTAGTTTCTGCTCCATCTAAACAATTTCCAAGTCCTCATAACAGGTTAAGAATTTTGCTGCTGCGCTACAAGGCTTTGTTGAACTAAGCTGTAAAACCTCAGAAGCAGGATGCTAGGCTTGGAATTCAATGCTAGTGTTTAAATAAAACTTTATTCCTATTCTTTTGATAGCATTTAGCTATAATGCTCCTGATCAGCTGTGCCATTACTGGGTTCATTTCTTCCTGAACTGCTTAAGTTTCAAAGTCAAGTCAGCAGGCAGAAGTGCCTTGCCGAACGTACCACAGCACAAACTCCAGAGTTTGTGCTACAAATAAAAACAGAACTACTTATTGAACATGGGAGCAGGGGAACCAAGAGCTGGAGGACCTGAGACTCAAAAAGCATCACAGATGTACAGCTTTAATGAAGAAGGCACGAGACTTAAAACACCTCATAAGGCTCTAACATTTTCAAATCTGTTTGGCAAGTGAGGGATGAGGTTTCACCTGGTACATTACTGGACTGGGACTTCACACTAACTGAGCTGGAAAAAACTACATGACCCAATAATGCAGTCATTGTGAGGACTTCCGCTGGTTCACTCTGAACGTTCTGCAGACAATGCAAAGCATACACATAAGGGAAGCAAAATTGTAGAGTACCTTAGTTACAATGAATAGATGACTATTGCCAAGCTGACTTTATAAAGGAGTATTATTCCCTAGTAGCTGCCAAAAGTTGAATGGATGGCTTGAATAAAATATGAATATTAAACGTTTAATACACACATACAGTAATCAAATTTAAAGGTCATTAAGGCAGCAGTCACCGTGAAAACCATTTAAAGTGCTGTACTTACTGGTCCAGGTACCTGCCATACAGAAGGAATTAACAGGAAGGTGCTAATTTACAGAGCGGGTTTTCATAAATAAAGAAAACAGCAGACAACAAAAATGTCTGCTCAAATGATCAGTATAAAAATCCTGTTTGGAGAATATTTATCCATCTGTATCTGTGGCATCTTAGCACCTTGTCTGTGAACAAGAGAACTTTATCATATCCATATGAGCAGTATAACATTTACTTTAAGAGTCAAAAAAAAGGAGCAATGTCTAACAAGTAGATGCTCAGAAGTGTCCGTACCTGCCTGGTAACAGGCAGACACAGTACACCATTTTGCTAACTATTTTCTGAGAAAAGGCAATCAATCAATACCAACAGCTAGCACACATGGGACAAGAACAGTCACCTTTTTTTCTGGTGAGCTATAGGTGGAACTGGCTGCAAGCCGCTGGTTCTACTCACAATGTTTGGGGTCCCAGGAAAAGTCTAAGAGGCACTAGGAAAGGCTTTATAAATGATGCTTCAGTTAGTCTTACCCAAAATGGAAGAGTTTAAGAGTCAGTAAGTAACAGCATCCATGCTTTAGGCTATCAAATACCTACATTGGGTAGTCATAACTGGGCTGCAAAAGTGAGACTAGATGCATGTGCACATACATATAAACACACACCCATTATTGCTTACACACTGCCAATAGAACAGCACACCACCACGTTATACAACTCACTGGGAACAATTCTCCCCCCTCCCAACCCAAACATTTCCATTGGCTTTATGTGGAGAAAGGTGTTGCAAGAGATGCAAAAGATAGAAACAGGACAACCTAGATTACTACAGAGAAGGCTGAGATAAGGGGAGTGGTGGTTTGGTTTTTTGGGTTTTTTGTCACCTGTTTGGCAGGGGGTTTTGTGCGTTTTGGTTGGTTTATTTATTTGGGCTTTTTTATCATAGCTTAAATAAACCACTAAAAACTTTGGTAAAGACTGACACACACACACAAAAACACTAAATTCAGAAGTTCTTTTTCTATAACTTCGCTTTTGGAATCATCTTCTTAAGAAACTGAAATCACCATAATTTTCTCAGCATTAGCTTTACATTTATTTTAGCTTTGCATGTTTATCTCCATATAATTTTGCATGTGTCGATGGAAAAAAATTACCATGACAATCTGGTTTTAAATCAGGAACTGAATATAGATCATTGACTCACTTCTTCCATTTAACTAATGCTGTATTTTTATTCAAAAATGTTAAGTTTCACTTTGTTGTGCATATGCCACAAGGCCCATTGCTGTTGGCAAAAGCTGCCATACTAAGAAAACATCTGTCAGGACCGCAGGGATTTTGCTATTATCCACCACTTCCTTGTTAATGTATGGTCAATACTATCACAAGAAACCTCTCAATAAATATGCAGTAGGAAGATAAATTGCCGGAAAGTTGGAACTACCAGCTGTCAATACAATTAGAGACAAAAGAGCACCGGAGCTGGCCTCGGAGGATTATACAGCCATTTGGGAATTGATTTCCTTGGGGGTTATTTGTTTGGAGCTTTTTATCCACAAAAAGAGCCCATTTGTTGAGAAGTACCATTTGTCAGCTCTTTACTATGTTTACATGTGTTATTTCTGCCCTTCTCTGCCCAGACTAACATTCTCTTGAAATACACTATTCTGTAAGGTTATCTCTGTAAGTGTACTTTACTGTACATTTCCTCTACTGATATATGGATTTTTATTTATTCAATTCTAATGGCCGAAACTATAAACTTTTAGATCCAAATTGAAAATAAGACAATATTCTTACACAAGGAATCCCCCACTTCCCTGTTCTCATATCCAGGTCTTCGTAAGAGAAAAGAATACAGCAAAGAGGACACAGAATGGAAATTTATCTCTGGAAAATGAATGGAGATCGCAAAAGATGGGCAATGAGAAACAGGTAAAATGAGCGCTTCCTCTCTCTCCACCTACTTATTATCTAGTAGGAATAATTCTGCTAAGCAAAACAGTACAGTTTTCCAGTTTTTCCGGCAGAAAGTCACTGCATGCCTTCTTTCTTGAATGAAAACGAAAAACTGTTACTTCAGTGCTCCACAGCAGTTTGCTTTCAAGGCCTTCAGGCTATACTCATAAGCAGAATAAATCCTCTTGCAGGAAAAGTTCTCTTTATTCTGCAGATATCAGAGTCAGTCAAAACTCTTCTGACAGAACAGCTTTAGGAGAGCAAATGCCAATTTGAAAGAATCCAAACACTCCAGAGAAACACATTGATTGCGTCAAAATTCTGATGACATTTACTGGAATCCTGCCCAGTTTCATGTCTGCTCATCTTCCCACCTCCTCAGCCAATATTTCCAGGCTTACAATGAAAATAAAATGTAAAAACAAAGTTAAATTAAAAAAAAGGAGAGGATCAAAATTAAGGAGTTATTAGAAAGCCTATGCAAATGAATTATTTCAGTGTCCTAAGAATGGCATTGTTTCAGAACTGATATTGCAGGAGAATTTACTATATTTATTTTACTGTCTCAGACCCCTATTTTTTACATTTTTGGAATTCTGACTAAAAGGAAAATTCTTCCTTCCACCCAGCCACTGCTGTTCGGAAAACAATACCAACACCCTTTACCTTAGCTGTTCTGCTTACTGGTTGGCACAACTGCAGTACTGATATTGCATCATCAATTGCATCACAGACAATAGACTGTCTGAGCAAAGCTTCCCATGATAACCAACATAGTGACTTGCTCCATGCTTAGTCTTGAAAACTGCAGGAAACACCATGCCAAAACACATTCATCTTGTGACCGCTTCAAACGGAAGTAAAGAATGGTCACCGGGGGTTAACACTGTTCCTGGTTGTGCTAGATGCCAAGCTGGCGTTTATCAAACTATGAAACACAAGAATGCAACTGTACAGTTAGGCCAGTGCTTGTGGACTTAGCCACAACCTTGGAGGATCCTGAACAGAACAGCTCGGACCTGACTGAGCTCTCAGTTCGTTCACATCTATTTTTACCATAAATGCACCTTTGTTACTTTCTTCTGTTCTCAGCTTTTTCTACTTTTTTTTTTTTTTTTTAGAACTATCATGCCTCACTTTTTCTTTTTGTTTGTTATAATTACCAACAACATTATCGCTATATCACAAGCAAACTAAGGGAAGTGTAAATCAAAGTAGGATCCAAAGCAGTACTATCCCATGCCTGGCCAAATTTCACTGATATTAATTTAATTTTCTGTGTTTGAGGTACAGTGCTTTATGCTGCTTTGAATTTATGTTTTCCAGCTCATTTGTTGTTGACCAACCGCACAGCACGCCAACGACCTTGTTATCAGCTGCCATTAAAGGACTGGTACGCAGTGCATAAGGAATCTTTCGATATTTAATTCATCCATGCCTCAGTAGCTCTTCCACTTTTGTTTTAAACTGTATCTTCTTCCTAATACACCATATAGCTTCCTGTTTCACTCACTGTAATTACCATTCATGAAAATACAGTACTCTTTTTGTTAACTTGACAGTCTTGTGATTCTACAGCACTGTTGTCATCCATGCCCTTATTATTTAGTCCATAATCTCAAACTCAGTTTTATTACAAGAAACAAGCAGCTTTAAATGTCAGTAATTTGTAAGGTGAACAAAGTATCAGATCCATTAAATACCATATGCACAAAACAAATAGTGGTATTTAGGTGTAGCAACTAAATGCCAGCAACCATTTATAATGGAGAGATGAGGGAGAAAGGCAAGGAAGGACTGCAGTGACCCTAAACAATTCCCTTCCAAAAATGCTACAAGGTTTGTGGCTTTGGGGTGGGGTCTTTTCTCATTATTATAAAAAGCCGTATCAGTCATATGTTGGATTTTTTTTTTCCTGGACAGGTGACCTTTCACCAGGCTACTTTGAAACATGTATCAGAAATAGTGGTGCCAGCAGGAGTAGGGAAGGGATTGTGCCCCTGTACTCAGTACTGGTGAGGCGCTGGAGCGTGCCCAGAGAAGGGCAACGAAGCTGGTGAAGGGTCTGGAGAACAAGTCTTATGAGGAGCGGCTGAGGGAACTGGGGTTGTTCAGCCTGGAGAAAAGGAGGCTGAGGGGAGACCTCATTGCTCTCTACAGCTACCTGAAAGGAGGCTGTAGCGAGGTGGGGGTCAGTCTCTTCTCCCAAGTAACTGGCGAAAGGACGAGAGGAAATGGCCTCAAGTTGCGCCAGGGGAGGTTTAGATTGGACGTGAGGAAAAATGTCTTTACTGAAAGAGTGGTTAAACATTGGACCAGGCTGCCCAGGGAAGTGGTTGAGTCCCCATCCCTGGAAGTATTTAAAAGACGGGTAGATGAGGCGCTTAGGGACATGGTTTAGTGGGCATGGTGTTGTTGGGTTGACGGTTGGACTCGATCTTGGAGGTCTCTTCCAACCTTAATGATTCTATGATTAAATTGAGAAAATTGAGATAGTTCATTTCCAGCTTCTTCAAGCTTTATTACTGTTCATTAGATTATTAATAATTTTTGTGGTTGTTGATATATCAATTGCCAAAATAATTTAGCAAACAACAAAACTAACTAGCCAATGATTTTACCATTAAGAATTCTATGAGATTGCCTATCAAATTTTGCAGGCATAGGAAAGCTACATTTTTCCAGAAGTTCAGCATATAACAGTATTTTACAGAATACTGATGTTAGTTTTTAACTTAAAATGTCAAGATTCAGTGGCTGCTAAGCACAAAATAATTGATTTGGCCTTTGCTTGTGGTTGTTCAAATGTTGCAGGGTACAAATCAAAACTGATATTCATGCTGGTTTGAATTTGCATAAGCAGTTCACACTTTCAAGCTCTCAAAGCCAAACTGGGCATTTAAATGTTTTGACAGTAATGATTTGAAACATGCTTTCTTAGCGGCTAATCAATGAACTGAATATCGTTTCTGGCAGTATTCTGAAGTAGGATATGGACCAGTAGTCTCCTCATCCAGAAGTTTCTTAAAAGAGCTTACAGGATAAAGACAGACAGATTGTGGAAAAAAGAAGTCATCTACACGCACACGTAACTCCAGTTAGCATCAGCAGCAACTCACTAATTTATCATTAAAGAATTGTTATTTTATGTATTCATTGCATTTATATAACCTTTAACTTCAGTTCACTTAACTAGATTTTAGGAAGGGCTATTCAGACCACAGTAAAGGTATTTGTAATAGCACATCAGGCTCAATGGACCCAAAAGCCACATTTTTAGAATTAGTATAAAAGATGTCAGTATAAAATCTAGTGCCTGGTAACATCTCCTCTTCCCTTCTATTAAGTAAGGACCAAGCTTTACAGAAGTCTCACTTTGATCTCCCCTGTAGCAAGGGACTGAAATCTTCAAGATCTCAATTCTCTAGTTCACTTGAGTACTTGGATAACTAAAATAATGAAAGAGGAAAAAATGTTAGTTTATTTATCTAACTGCCACTGGAATGAGTTAGGACCACAGCAATAGTCTACAACTATGTGAAACTATTTATCATAATGGATGAAAATGACAGTAATGAATTCCTTGAAAAAGACTTATAAAGTTAGCCTTTTGCCTCTAGTTAAGAGAGAAAAACATGGATTGCTGAGTAAACTTTGTAACTGTGATCAGCATTCAACTGGTTTCCTAAGAGTACCTACACAGAGTTCCAGTATTACCCAAAAGTAGAAAGGGGGGGGGCCCACGGGGAACACAACACACCCAAAAGCAATACCCAGTATTTATTTTGATCTACTGATAACCTGAGCAACATATTATGCACATTTAAAATGGTAATATCCTGGACTTCAGTCAATCTCTCAATCTTTCAGAGATTGTGCCATCAGAACATCTCTCTGCCAATCAGCTCCCAAAATCCTGCACTCAAGCATCATGACAGGAAACACCCCTGTTGAGACCCACTTCTCTCTACTGGACAGAATCAGAATTTACCTTCTGTTTCCTTAAGTCTGGTTGCAGGGGGGGGTGGGTTGTTTGTTCTCCTTTCCCACTAGCTCCCTCTGAACTGAAAGAAAGCTTTGTGTGTGGAGCAAGAAAGTGGGAGTTTCTGCCCGTCTCCATCCTTTTGCATAATGACAGTAATGAAGCTTTAGCTACTCAGGGGATTGTTAACATTTGAGAAACAAAGGGCCTCCCTCCAAAGATGCTTAGTGGCTTTGGGTTTTTACATTGTAAGAAAGCGCAAGAGGATTTTTCCCATTTATGAACATTGATTAGCTATCACAGAAAAGTATCATAGTTCCATCTATTATAAGAACAGTGGCAATGAATTGGAAGATTTTTGAAACAAAATGCTTTGTTTAGAAATAATGCTGCTATTCCTGGTTGAACTGCATTTAAACTTACTGTAACATTCTGCTAATCAAAATCTATAATGTTTCTAAAAAGGTGTTATGGAAAACTAGTAAAGGTTACATGCATATATTAGCTTATTAAATGTTAACCTCACAGCCAATACCGCAATGAACAATATTAATCAATAATCGATTAGCCCCTTATTACTGCAAGTCAAATTCAGTTCAACCCCACTGAATGTTTTCTTAATGTTGTGGCAAAATAAAATGTTCTCCGATTAAATTTATTATCTAGTATTTAGTTGTTACAGCACTGTACTTCATTCAGATCAGACTGCAGAGGAAGTTGCTGAAGGAGTCTGTGCTCACTACTTCTTTATTACGCTAAAGTTACACAACCACAGAGATATCCGATTCCTATAAACCAAGACAGCCTTAAAAAAAAAAGTATAATTTACTGTTGACCTAGCTTCTTTCTCATATTTTGTTTTACAATCTACATCATAGGGTTATCTTTATCAAGTTAGCCTATTTAATTAGAGTAGCATGGGATGTGGCTCAAACCCTCATTATTTTTCTGATTAGTCTCATCTGGAACTAGTTGTTGTGGATTGCAGCACAACTGAATAGGAAGCCCCAACATGCAGTCACAGGAGCTCACTTCACACTTAGTAGTAGCCCCTTTTGAAGAATCTGTGATAGGGAAGGATCCTAAGAAGTCTTCCTAGGAGACTCTGTTTAAACTTTTATCTTTGGTTTCTGATACTTTAAGGCTGCAGGATATCTTAAAGCACAAAAGAAATCCAAATGTCATTGTACATTTTAGATTTCAAAGCAGCCATAGAGAGGCAAGGTGAAACAGTAGTTACATGTATGGCAGATTTTAAAAGTCTATTTTATTATTATTATGAAGTGTTCTAGAGGACATATTGTGGGATAATTTGGTTTGTTTTAATGAGAAAATCCAAAGTCATTCCTGGCAGCAGGAAGCTTAAGTTAGTTCAGGATAACAAATACAAGGAAAGCCCCAGTGAAGTTCTTACAATACTTGCACTTCAAATGCATGACAGTCAAACTTAATAGAAGAAATACAAGCCTGCTGTGTAGGAGTTCATTTTTCATCAGTTTGTAAAATAGCCCAGTTTCATAAATACCTAAAGCCGAAACTCCATCATGGTATTATAATGGTAAATATCAAAACACAACTTAAGAACATGACCACGTCTAATAAGAGACATGCAAAGAAATGAAGAAAAGGTAGACAACAGAAGGCTTATTACTTTGAAGGTGAAAGAACTAGTGAGTAACATAGTACATCTGAAAGGAAGGAAAGCGGGATTTGCTAACAGACAAATTGGACAGCGGGTCACTGTTGATGGGAATATACAAAGACTTCAGCTGAAAGGAGATGTGGATCCCCTAGAGAATGCAGAAGCACCTGTTTGTATTTAAGCAAGTGAACTAATCCAGTTGACAGAAGCCATTCTTGTCTGATAAAATATTACCACCTACCTCCTCAAAATGGGGAAAACAGACAAGAAAAAGCAGCCTGACAATATAGAACAAAGGGAAAATCTGGGAAGAGAGTGGTGGGTGATAATGATGGAACCAAACAGAACTAGCAGGAAAATTTCAAGTTGCAGACTGGCAAGTGACCAGAACTGCTGAAATTCCACTAGGGTTTATATCCAAGAATGCACATGGTGGAAATATAAGAACACACTGTTTTTTATGCTTTCAAAAAACCCCAACACCTATTGAATAGTGTAATTTTCTGCATTGACTGTAACTATAGCAACTATGACTAAATGTAGGAAAATCATCTGTACTCACAGCAATAGTGAAACATCTGTGCATCAAGTCTTCAAATTACAAAGTTGTCAGTTCTGAAGACTACTCGATCATTAAAAAGACTTTTACCACAAAGAATACCATCAGAACCTGGAATTTTTCCAAATGGCATCTAAAATCCCGCATGGTGCTTTAAGAACTAACAGCACTCTCCCTAGTAGAAGTAATGATGATAATCTGGCAACATTAATGAATGCACCTCAAAATATATGAATCAGTAGAATTTCATATTAACAACTCTAATAGCAAGATTACTGTGGTTAAGCTAAACAGTAAACACAGCAGCAGAGAAAAGGTCTTGGCAAAGAATCTCTACAGAAGATAGCCAAAACAGAAATATACCTTTGCTAAAGTAAGGTTCTAAGTACGGAATAGGAGTACTTACCTATGCTTTGAAAACCTAACTGTATAGCAAATTGCCAAATGGCCAGAAGAAGGAAAGATTCTTTCCCCACAGAAATTAAATACATGAATATTTATAATCCTATTTAAAGTGACTGGACAGAATTTTAACAATCAAAATTAAATGGTACAATCTTCCTATCTTCCTAGATCTCCTTTTTTCTGTATAAGTATTTGGATATGGGGGTGTGTGGGTTACAGCCTTTAACAATATTTTCCATACTTCCCATGTACATCTTTGTTGTTACCAGCCTGATCAGAAACATTTTCAAATACAACACTTGGAGCGTGAAATGCTACAGCATCAACTTAGCCTATAAAGCTTTAACTCAGACCAAAGAAGAGTTAATGTTCAGTTGCATTCCCCGATTAATACACTAGCATGCAACTGAAATTTCTGCCTCCCACACTCCAGTGACATACTCAATATGAAAATTTCCATTTGCCATAGATTTTCCAAGTGTTCCTACACAGAACATACTCGCATATTTACTTGTATCACACAAGTCTGCCATACACTACCAATGTCATTTTTGCTTACATATTTCTCGGTGTAAGAATATGCTAATTGCATTCACAACAATACATCTCAAATCTGGAGGAAAAAAACCACAACACAAGACTTGCAGCTGGCCTTCAGCAGTAAAAAAAAAAAGGAAGTCTATATATGAATGCTTTACTAGAAAGTTTGTATCGTGAGCAGACATGGTGCACTGGACTATTTCCTTTTGACAATTTCCTGGCAGAGGCACCAAAATAGTCCACCTACATGCAGAATACAAGAAATCTAATTAAAAGCTATGCAATTGAGAAATTGCTGGAAATGAATTGCCAAAAGTCTACAGTTTCAAAACTTCCTAGTGGTAGAAGATTTTTGCAGCGGAAATCTGAAGTGGATTTCTTTTTCCCCTCCATGTGTTTCAGTTTTTCCTGATCTCAAATATACAGCTGCCACTAGTTCTAAATGCTAAGCCTTCACATATATTTGGGGGGTAGGGGATGTAGCGTGCATTTTGCTACATGATCACATCTTCTGAAATGAATGCTGTATTTCTCCTCAAATGGTGGTATAATATAGCCTGTATATGTTGCACTGATTTTCATTTAGCACATCTTATGACAGAAGATGGTGAAATCCAGGCAAACAATCAGAAAGCTAAACAATATCTTGAATATTCTATAGATTTCAAACTAAGTCTCCTTTGCTGACTATTCCAGCTTCATACTATTTGTTTTTTATTATACTGCACAATTCTGAAAGTGTGGCAAATATCAACTGAGAGATAGAGAAGTCAGAGAGATCTCTGATTACTCAATATGTCATGCGATGTCACAATTTTTTTTTCCACAGATTGGAATCAGAACAAGTCTTTTATCCTAGAAGAACTCTAGCTTCCAGAACTTAAAACTATATTTCCAAGAAAGACCGCCCTCTACTTACCTTGCAGTTCAAAGGAGAAAGAATATTTGGTAATAGGTATCATAAATATTCAGTGATTAGATGACAGCACTCTTCTGCAGTTGCTTCTAGCAGACCTGTTCTTTGTCTTTCAAATGTCCTGTAACTGCCACTCAAAACCTTAAAGATGGCACTTCTCTGCCCAAATGGGAGGACTTGTGCCAGAACTGGTTTTCCTAAGTTCCCTTCAGAAATAGGCGCATCAGCTTCTCCTGAGGTAAGCATCCAAAAATCAGAGGCATCGCACCATCAAAGTTCCTTTGTCTCTACACTATCAAGGGAGCAGGTAGTAGAGACATTTGAAACTAGATACTAATCCTATTCCTGCTCTACCATTAACTCATTGACTTGGGACAAATTATATTTTTGTGTCTCGGTTCGCCGTCTTTTTCACTGGCAGGTCCATCTCTGCATATTACAGAGGAACACTGGAAGACTTGGCAACATATTTGTAAAGCACACTGATCTATAAATCAACCTTTGTACTCATAGCAGAGAAATAATTCCCCCCCCCCGGCCCAAGCACTGTACTTAGCATTCTGAAAATACTGTGATTTCTTTTCAAAGCATTAGGAATCAGAAACCACCACTGTTCTGCTTCAGCCTGCTTGCTTTATCTCTGGGAATCAGTGCGTTCCTATATACATGTCACCCTTCAAAAAGGCTCCAATCTCCTGCAGCTGAGAGTCAATAACAAAGTGTTAGAGAAATAAAAGCTATCCATATGTTCATAGGCTTTCAAAATCAATGAGTAACTCATGTTTTTAAAAGCATTATCGATACAATTAGAATCTCTTTTCAGAGATTCTGAAGAGAGATGGGGTTTTTGGTTTCTTTTCTTATTGCCTGGCAACATGACCTGTATATTCCCCGGGTGAGCGACATGAAAAAACAGTTTTTCCTGTGAAATAAAGTACCTGATGTCGGCTCTCCAGGATTCACATTGAGGGTTGTCAAAACTTGTTTGAAACTGGTCTTTGCTTCCTTGTTAGTAAAATTGATATAGCACTATCCATTTTACTTTACAGACTAAACTTAAAGATTGCATCTGCAGCATAGGGTGTTGTTAATATGCTACACATCGCTGTTACCAGGTAAGAAAAGTAACAGCTGAGTTTGCCTAAAACGTGATCAGGGTTATTCACAATGGAGGAACAACAGGAATTAGGAGTATGACCTTGATTTTTTTTTCTTTCAATATGTTACAATTACTAAAATAAAGGTCAGGCTGGAAATGTGTATATATTTTTTTAAATGGCTAAAACAGTATTTTATTCTGGTAAGTAAAACTCGACTGTAACATATGAGTGCCTCACATATTAACTAGCAAATGCATGACAAGGCATCAGCACTGCCTTATTTTGAAACAATTCACATTAAAAAAGCAGTAATTTTCATAGTAAAAATGTGTAATACAAGTATAAAAAGAGGAACTGGTCTAGCATTACACAGAAAATCATGAGTAACACAAGAATATAAATCAAAGGAATAGTATCTCTTATAAAAACTCTAGCCTCTACTTAAGAACAAGCCTATGTCTTATTTAGTCTAAAACACTGACATTTCCTCCAAGTTGGACTGGGGTTGTAACAGATAGACTCAGTAGATCCATGCCAGTCATCTACCTTATGTACTATTTTTGAGGACTGACGTGTGGGTCTTCTCTGTTAAGGTTATCTATCAAGTCCCACATTTAGGACTTCATCCTATGTAAAAAGGACATTTCTCGTCACAACCCACGTCAGTTGAAACCTGGTGCCATTGGAGACTAGATTTAGTTGCTCCTTCTCCTCAAATGAGTTAAAAAAATCAGCAGGATTTCTGCATTTAAGGAGCAGTCAGCTTGTTTTAAACAAAGCTAATATAACAGGAAACAAAAAATGGAGCCAGAAAGAGGAAATGTAGCTTGGTTTAATATAATGTGGGTTCATCTCTTAAAAGCTGGCAAAGGACAACATTGCAGTTTCAACTAGCACAATCCAACCAAAGTATTCTCATGTCAGAAATCAGGCAGGAATAATAACTAATTGAGCAGTTCTCCATTTAAAAGTTATAGTAATAATATGCATAATAATTATATCCTATGACCTTGTCATAAGCAGAAACAATTTAGTCTCGTAGCTAATGGCTTCAATTATAGCTTTGGTTACTGTTCAACTTCCTTCCTCAACTTTTTGAGCTTGTCAGACATAGTGGAGGACAAGAGGACAGGTACAGCTGGGATCTGCAAGTGAAAGCCAACATAAAGCCTTCATTTGCTTTTTAAAGAACGTACAAGCTATGATCTATGAAAAACAGACCATGTCCTTTCAAATGTTCTGTAGCAGGCATAGATAAGGTAGAAGTTCGCACTGAACTGGCTCTTTGTGCCTTGCATCAGCTTTTAATAACCCTGAGCAGGAATTTAGGACACAACACGCAATCCTGAGCAGAAAGATTAATCAATACCACTCCAAAAACTCCAAGCTGTAAACTGAGATTCCCTAACTCTATCAATTAAAGCAAAACATACCAAAGATTACGGTCAAAATGAGTGAGAAACCAGCATAGAATACTAGAGAATGATGATGGCACAGATCCAGAAAGCAACACATTTCTAACTGTATCCAAGGCTTATTAACATTCTAAAAAGCAAGGTAAAAAGAGACCGGCAAGCAGATACCTTTGCTCACAGAACATTAACATGCACGTAGGACCTGTCTGCTAATGGCATGACCACTGCCTCGGCCGTGATTAGTTAAGTGACCCAGACAACTAGTAAATAGCACAGACTTCTCTCATTTGAGTGAGAGGATCTAAAATCCTGCAGTCAAAACCTGTGACAGCCATGCATTCCACAACTGCAAGACACAGGTGGGCCTCTAATGCACAGTGAACACCGTGCTGCTCTGAGTCAGTAATAGGCACTGCAATGTGTCACCAGCAGCTTGCGTGAGAATTGTAGTCTCCTTGGTGCCAGATGCTTGCCTAATGACTTACTATGAGTTTCTCATAGATGGGCAGGGAAGCTACATTTGTTAAGGTTACAATTCCAGAGTAATGTGTGGCATTGGGACAAGGTGTCTTCAACAAATCTTCTCAAAAAACTTCCCTCCCAATATACACCTTAGGTTAGTTTTATGGACCAATACTGAGTATTCTCCATTTAAAATATTATGGGCATAAACTGCTTTGCTAGATCATTACTGCCCAACTCATTCTTTTTTATATGCAGTATTTTATATATGTGTGTTTATATAGTATACTGTAAACTAATAGTATTATATTCATAGTATACACTGGAATAGTATATAATATATAACGTTATATATACACTGTGCAGTCTATATATATATAGATATATGCAGAGAACGCACTTCTCTCACAGTAATTCTTTCAAGCATCTTCTGTTTGCTTTTAAATTAGAGATATAAGATTAGGTGGCTGGCTGTAAAAATGCCCTCTGCTCTTCTGATTATTTCCTTTGGGTCACCTCACCATCTGCTTTTGGAACAGATGCATCGCTGTCTGGTGCTCTCACAAATACCAGCTGACTGCCTGACCTTACTTTGTTGTTATACTAGAATAGCAAATGGCTATGCGGGCTATACTTTTTGCCAACAGTCAAACAAGACTCATACCAGCTTGAATTTGAATGATTTTCTACAGATTTCCACTGAACTGCCTTCAGACTTTGATGTCATTCTTTAAAAAAAAAAAAAAACCCAAAAACAATGCATTAGTGCTCTGAGCAAAAAGACCTTGACAGGGAATAAAACTAGTTCCAAGGTTCTCTTGCACTTGTTGGCTTCGTTCTAAATATTTTCCATTACCTTGTGATTTCGGTAAGTACAAACCATAAAGTAATTCTATCTATTATTATATTATCCCTTTCCTACTTACAGGATTATAATTCTTATGAAGAACTAAACCATGGAGTATCGTAGTTACACAATGGCCAAGCGAAACAAGAAATAGTTTCCTCTTTCTCTTATGCCCAATAGGACACAATCACCGTGGACAATGTAAGCAATTAAAGGCTTTAAAGATTCCATGTACCAGGGCCAGATACACCACAAAACCCCCAGATTGTCTAGTAACACTGTTACACAGACCATACAGTTCTTCCAGCCAAAAGTGTCCAAATCTCCATTAATCAAACAACTCACACAAGCTTCAGTATGAGGCTTATGTGTACTGAACGCAAAAGCAGGACAGATAGTCTGCTACGGTATTAACTATATAACAACATAAGCTACCCAGTAAATAACAAGCCTGCATTTAGGAGTATGTGACACTGAGGACTGAGGCAATTTGAAATGCTCAAGAGTACCATCCCGTTGCCTGTAAAACGCTGCTTTGATTTCTCAAATAACAGCTGTCAATATTTCAGTATGTTGTCATTTGTACTTTCTTCCACCAGAGACAAAAAGAGAACTTAGAACTATTAGATGTTTTCTAGCAGAAACTGACAATTTTAAAGACTTGATACCATTGAAATTTAGAAAGTATTTTCTGTTTACCTGTCCAAATGCGATAGCTCTAAAATACAAGTCTGTTCACTTCATTCTCTCAGGAACAATCATCTATGTTACACAACAACCCTACTGTCCCAAAATAACTTAATATTATACAGTATGATTAGGAGCCTCTGTTCACCTGAAATACTGTTCAGGAGATGTATAAAGACAAAATTATAAAAACCATTCATTGCTTACGGGCAGTGATGGCAGCGCAGGGTTATTGGCAGATACCTCTCTCAAGCATCTTTGCCGAAATGAATTCCTCTGCTGATTTGTCCAATAACATAGAAAATTAAGTAAACAAGTGATCATAACAATAATGAGTGAATGACTTGCAGCCTTTTCCAAATGTCTTCTCTGCTGTACCCAAATAGTTACTTATAAGTGTTAGAATCTGGTATCACATGGCCCCAAAAAAGCAATGAGTAGAGACGCTTAGCAGCTTACACATCACGTATACATTTTACTGTCTTTACTCTGATCAAGAACATCCAAGATTATGCAGTGAGGACTCACCTGCACACACTATAGATCAGTATCTGTCAGCCTTCCTTTCCACAGTGTGCTAGCACCTACTAACAGCAAGTCATTTGCACAGTGAAATGCAACACACAACAAAACAGTTATTCTTGTTGGATTGATTTCTGAACCAAATTATGCTCAGTACCGAGAGAGTTCAAAAACCCAGACATTTTGGAATCATTGTAACTCATGATGCTAGAAGAACAGGATCTGAATTCTTGTTAGCCAGAGTAACGCAGGGAAGCTTTCCTTCCACCTACATGGCCTCCGCCATGCTGCGACCGCCCCCCCCCCAAAAAAAAAAAAAAAGGTGCCTGCAGATACACTTCAAGTTAGCTTCACAGTTTCCAAAGACAAAATTTGCTCTGGTTCCAAGCAACTTGGCACCTGGTGTTTTCTGCTATCTTACTTGAAATGAGAAGCTTATCAAGGTATAGAACAACATTGAGATAACGGCCCTGTTCCTAATGGCTGTTAACTCCATCACAGTGCTCTGAACTTCGTGGTTATTGACACAGCAGATGGTTGAGATTTTTGACACCTGTCCCAGCAGTTTTGTTTTCACTACAGCTTGCAGAAATTCATACACAAAAGCCATTTGTCAAAAACTAATTGACAAAAGCCAAGTTGGGTGAAATTTTATTTGCCAAGAATAAATTCATTGCTAATAATAGCCGGGTTTGAGTAAGGAAATATTTCTCTCTGGTATAGATAATCACTTCTCCACGGATATACTAAAAGGCAAAACTGAGAAATACACTGCAAGCTAGCAAAGGTTTATTATTTTGCATAAATAAAAATAAAACAATAGGTGGCTTATAGCACATTACTCTGTGCCAAAACTAGCTATCTAAGATTATTCACAGGTAATGGTCACTGATAGTATTCTCAGGCGAGTGCTTTCATCATGTTTTCTGCATAAGTGGAGAAGCAAAACTATGTGATTTCATTCAATTTTATTTCTACATACAGTACTAAAACCATAAAGGATTTTTTTTTTTTTTTTTTTTTAAAGTAGAGCACTCTCCAAGCCATCCAGATGTACCTCTAGGGTAACACATTAATTTTATCTTGAGCTTCATTTTAAGAGGAGTTAGTTGTAGCACACAAACATTCTAAATTACATTAGTTGTATTTGTTCTTTTCTGATATTCCTTTTACAGTATCACTTTAATCATTACTCCGATTACTTCAGGATTAAGTACTCTTAAACATTAAAGGCTGAACTAATAAAAATAAATTAGTAATTGGGTAGATGTAAGAGCTAAACCTCAAAAAGACAGCAGAAAGGCAGTCTAATGGAAAGAGTTAAAAAAGGGGTGACTTAGCCTAGAATGAAAGGAGGCTTCTTTACTGAGAAACTGATACTTAAAGGCCTTTCCTAATACTTGTATTTCCTCTCTAGAAATACAGTTTTCAGAGCACAAGATGATACTGCTGCTCTCAGTGACCACCGCTTCCAGTTTCTGTAATGAAAAACTTAATCAGGCAAATCATACAAAAATGCATGAAATCAGCATTAGGTTATGAGCTGACCATTACCACTTGGGAAGCAAAACCTTGAGGTAGCTTTGTGCATACTTTAGGTTCATCCTCCATAGGTGTCAAACAACAAATCAACTGCCACAGCTGAATAAAACCAGAGATGGTCATTACACCATTGTATGAACCCCTGATAGCCATTCCTGGAACACCAGGTAGAGTCTCACATCTCTCCTTTCAAAAAGGACACAGTAGAAATGGAAGTGGTTCAGAGAACAGCTGTGACATCAAAGGTACACACAGAAACCGCATCTGGTAGGAGCATCCTTAAGCTAAGAGTCCTGGAGGTCAGTAATATATTAGAATGAAGTGTTAAACGTACTTGACCCATCACAGAAGGGGTTACTGGGCAAGTAACTAGCAACTACTAATCCCTACTCCAAGCCACATTTGTTCCTAAATTCATGGTCATTTTCATTAATGAATTAAATCATTATTGATGACTGTCTTAGGCATTCTAAATACCACTGCAACTCATTTATCTGCAGAGATATTAATAAGCCACTATTTAATGAGTGTTCAAAAAAACCAAAAATATAGTAACAAGAATTCTCAAGAGATGGAAAGTTCTAATCTATTCCACACAACTAAAAAAAAATACATTAAAACATGCAATGAACAGAAAACCCCAAGAGAAATATATTATAACTCTCAGTCAAGCTGTGCATAAAAATGGCTAGATTTCTTTTCTCTGCTAAACACTTTTAAACAGCTAAAAAGCATTCTGGAAAACATCTGTAGTCCCAATAAGCGTGGTATCTGCCACAGGCGCTGTGCTGACCTGAGAGCACAGGGCCTTGGGACTTGTCAAGAATTTGTTTTGGCTTGAGCTAGTTTCAGCTTCTCTCATAATAAATACCTAGAGGGCAAGTGACTACTTCCTCCCATGAGGGTGCTTAGGTCTGACAGTGCTGTGGGTGGGAAATGCCTGGCACCTCTGAGTCATCCCTTCGTAATGAAAAACTGCCCTTTGGGTGCCCTGAGGCCAGGGAGGATAGCGTGTGGTGGTCCTCCTTCAACAGGGAGCCACTGACAAGGAAGCAAACTGTGATAAGAAAAGGTGTAAAAATAAGTCAAGGCGGACCTAAGACAGAAAAGGAACAGGCTTTCATCATGAGCATAATACTCCTCCTGGCGTGGAGCCCAGGATGCTGGCAACACGTTGTAAAACCCAGCTCTTTTGAAAAGGACCAAAACTGTCAACCTTAGGCTCCAGAGGGACATTGGAAGGGTGAGCATAACTGCAAAGAAACCAAGGCAGACACCAGCAAGGGTATTTTTCCCATAATACCATTTTAACAGTATTTACCCATAAAAAGCTTTTTAGTGCAACACATTTAATAAGGAAAGACCATTTGGGCAATAGTAAATTAAGAGCAAGAAATTTTTAAATTCTACCACAATGCCTCCTGGGAGTCAGCGTAGAAGTCTACCATTGCCCACTCCCTTCTCACTGCAAATCAGAGAAGGTACTGCACCATGCAACTAAAGAGACAGTGATGCATCAAGAAAGGCAAAGTCCAGCCACAAAGGCTATCCTGCTAAGACTAAAGACCTGAGGCACCGGATCTGGATCCGGTTTTCCAACCTCAAAGATCCACTTAAAAAAACCCAAACAAAACAACCAAACCAAATCGCCCCCAAAACACCACACCTCTATGGAAAACAGACACTTACTGTGAAAAACTAGTTTTAAAGAAGCAAAACAAAAAATCCATCCAAACCCCAGTTCAGCAAAGGAACACAGACTGACAGAAAATATTAAGCCAGCCAGTCTTCAGTTATCAAGCAGATATATGACATTCTCTGTTATTCATGAGCACATTTATGACCATTAACTATAAGGATGTACACTTTGAAATACAGCACAAAGCATGAGCAATCTTACACAAAGGATCCATAGAAAGGAGATGACTAAGCCTACTACAGACACACAATAAGTGCCATCTGGCTAACCTGTAACACCTGAAATCCTATTCAGAAAGTCCATTTGCTTCTTGTAAGTGTCTTTAATCAAACAGATGGACCACAGACAGAAATTACTAGCTGCTTGCATCAGCTCACTGAACTTCTAGTAGTTGTGAGGGTAGCTGGAGCTATGCTTCACTCTAATATACAGACTTTCCACCTTTGTGGTTGCCTGATGACCTTTTAAGGCATGAAAACTTGTCCTCAGCATGCTTACCTGTGCCTGAAAATGCACTGGGAAGTTTCCTGAAGGTGCAGATGCTGTAATGTTTTAAAGAACAATGCAATTATGGGAATATTCCTATTTGTCATACAGTAATGTGTTTTTCATTTGCCTACTGTTACCCTGATTAGTATTGTACTACACAACCAACCAACGTATTAGAGAACTTTCTGTTGTTTGAGAGAGAGTTTCCTTTGTTTTTAATGAAACTAACTCCCCCATTACATTTTCAATCTGGCTGGAATGGAACGTGTAATTTGTCTTTAAGACAGCACCCTGAAAAACGGAGAGGAAAAAACCTCTTTACATCTCTTAAGGTTTACCTCTAATAGGAATACAATGTGAGTGTAAACCATCCTTAAACAAACTGACTGCCCCATCCACTGCTTATTGGAAAAGGACAGTTTTATCAATTAATATAATCTAAATCCCGTACTTGAAGGAGCAACTGTTTAAGACAACATGACCATTCACCTGCTATCTCTGTGCTGCCTTCTGTATGTTCACAGTTATCAAACTTCCACAGCTGTTAAGGATGTTTGCATAGACATGCTGTCTTCATCACATCTGCAGAAATGTAATATATACTATCATATAAAATCCACTATAAACTCTTCTGCACAACTACAAGGAAACTTAAATTCTCTTGGTTATGTCAAGTGCCATTGGGAGGAAGAAGTAACAAAAACTTCTTTCTCTTGGCTTCACGTATGCAGATACAGCTACTACCACATTCTTTCATGGAGAATAATGAGGTGTTCAACTAGGAGTTTATCACTATGATGAGACCTTTACAACAAGTAAACCGACAAATATTTGAGTAAAGGGATTGTGAAGGAGAGAAAGGGAGCTGGGTTAATCTCTATCAACTGCTAACACCAATCCCCAAACAAGCTGCTTGTGTTCCACAGAAAAACCCTGCAATTTATTTCAAGCTTCTTAAAGGGACAGTTTCACTACAGATATACTGAACAGAATTTGGGCAGACTTGTACAGTAAGAAAATGCAGAACCATACTTCAGAAGAAATATTTTTATATTATGTATATGCATTTATGTATTTTAAAGTATAGTTCTGCTAAATATATAAGACAGAGTTTGTAAAGTCAGGCCTCTGACATATTATGCTGCCCATATATTGTGCTATGTATCGCTGTCCCATAACTCACATCACCTCAAACCAATTTCACGCTCACTCTATTATTGTGGCTACAAAGAATGATTTTAAGAGAATGACAAATGATTCACTCACCAGTGTTCTCACTAGTTGAGGAGAACTTTGAAGTCGTTTTACTGTAATACACAGAATATACTCTGCTGTAATTGCTGGGCTGTTCATTTTAGTAACCTGGTGGCATTTCAGTAAATGCCACCAATTTAAATTAGTTTTCATAAACTCTACAGTCTGGGACTCTGAAACAGCATCCTCTCCCCGGTATTCTTTTTCTAAAAAATGGCAAATTAATTAACTAGTATCTGTTAAACAAATAGAAAAAGTAAAATAAATGTAATTTATATATTCTGTTTGTTCTGAGGTGGATGATGCCATTACAAAAACCATCAATGGTATCTGCCACATAAGTTTTGCAAATATACATGAACCTGATACAAAGTAACATATTTGCCTGAATCATCCACACAATCACAATGTTGTAAAAACAGACAGACCAGCTTACAAACGGTATCTAATCAAACAACTTCATTCTGGGGAAAAATCACACCCTTTTATCCTCAAAAGAAAAAAAACCAACACCCCCCAAAAGCCCCCCAACCTTCCCCCCTCCTTTTTAATTTGAGCAAGACAAACAAAACAAAAGCCACAGGTACTGTTTCTTGACAGGAATAGGTAAGATCAACAGTAATTGCTGTAAAAATTTTAGCCTGCTGAATTTGAGTCTCACAATATTGCCGTCTTCTATTTTACTATTGCCCCTTGGATTTAAACAGCAGAGAAATTTGGTTCATACTGGTTTCTTATTTCTCACATGTTTCATATGACAACAAATTCCATTTTTAGGTGCCTACATCAGTGAAACAAAAAGACAACTGGTTTGATTGTAAGAACAAGAGACCGCAAAACACGGAGGGGCACAGAAGACCATGCAGCATTTACTTCTGACAAGAAGAATGACTTTAATGTCCCTGTGCCACCCTCCTCACAAATTTCTTTCTACCGAGGACATTAATCAATGTATGTCACTGACATGGCAGTAGTTGTCAACCCTCCTGTTGTTATATTGCTGTAGAAAGCATCTAGTGCAGCTTCCCCCAGAACCGACACCCTGAGCTGAACTCTGAGAACACCCTCTGTATCATTTGTCAGTGGATAGATGATTGAGACCTACCTGCTCTGCTGCAACACCTTCCCTTTTAGGCTGGGTAAACCGCTTCTAGTGATCCAACACAAATACAGGAGGGGTTTGGTTTTTTGTTTTTGTTTTTTTTTTTTATTTCTCTCTTTCACTGAAAGACATTTTCATTACTTTTAAAAAAAAATTTTTTTTTGAAGAATGATTCAGTGACTCAGAAAAGATGCCTGAAGATCACTCATAAACTATTTGTTGTGATTATTTCTTACAGCATTTGGCATACAAAATTTCAGCTTTGTTTACTGAAACCGCATCTCCACAAGTGCTTGTATGACCCCATTTCTTCCACTGGGTCATAAAAGAAATTTGACATCACTATCATCTTCCTCTCTGGGAAATTGAGGAAAAGACAGATACTAAGCGACTAATAAGGATCACATCGGAAAATTACAGCACTGTCTGCAACAAAAAACCGAATTTAACAAATTCCAAACTAGTGTCTTCAATACCAAGTCAGCCTCCCTCATCTTCTGTTTTTATTTCCTAGCTCAATGACCCAAATTAAACAAACAAGAAGTGATGTCAAACCACATGTCCTGAAACTTTGATTTAAACACGGGCAGGCAGGCCAAAACCACCATAGGTGGAGACAGTGCATCTACGGAGTAGAATTAGGATATTTTAAAACTGCAGAACAGACTATTGTTATGAATTCAAACCTAATTTACATAGAAGGCAATGATAAAATACCAGTAGGAAACTTTAGAAATGCCTAATACCTAAAGAAAAGAGTCTTTAATGGAAGAAGTAAATTCAAGAATGAGACGAAATGAACTTCAACTACAATTAAAACTTGCCAGCTCAGCCTCTCCTCCTTTCTTCAGTTTTAGGATAACATAGTTTACTTTTTATGTATTTTGTTTGCTATCGCTATTGTCACTGATCTCGGATGGAGTATTTCAGAACTTGTAAAATTATTTTTTCTTACTGTTTTCATTGAGCTAACAAACTGCATTTTATACATGCATACGGAAACATTTCAGTACCACAATTAACAGAATTATAATCTCCCTCTAGCAGAGTACCTTAAACATTTTGAGACATTCAAAGTAAGTCTATAGACATCATGGGATTACTCACATATTGCCCATAGGGGCACTGCTTAATCAGGACGCATGCACTGACACACACTGCTGCTAAACGCAATATTTCAGCCTCTAGATTATCCTGCTGTAAGGGCTCACATAAGAAGCACGCTCATTTCTCACAGAAAGGTGACTTTTTCCAAGCAACCCCTGCTGGTGGCATTGATGAGATCTAGAGGTTGCCCTCTGAAGCAGAAAGGAAAAATTGGCTCAACCGGTAGGCATTAAATGGACCACTTGGATGCAACAGAGAAATTCACAGCCAAGTGAAAAATAAGTCAAGAAGAGTTAAACTTTCCTGATGTGTTGAAAACAATTGTTTTTTAAACTCAGGAGGAATTATTATTTCCTTTTAAAACAAAACACACAGCACAGAGAAGAAGGAATTGTTATACTACATTCCCATGTGCATAACACTTACAATCCAAGTCTACATTCCTGGATGTAAATACAGTCCCCATGTCAATAAGTTATCCAAGTCAGACGACTGAGTTACCACCCTAATGCCTTGAAAACAACTTAATCCCAGAACAGGGCGGGGTCTGCCCCCCCAAACTTGTAGGGTAAAATCCAATGGCATTCCAGTCCTTACTCCCTCCCATGGTGCACCAAGACAGCTGGGCAAGAAAGCTTCAACAGCAAACATCAGCAGTATAGAAATATTTTTTTAAATCAAATACAGGGCATACATTACAACACAGGCCTGTTAACAAGAAGTGAGCTGTAAGCCATAGAGGGGAAGAAGAATAGATGACAGCAACTTATAGTTTATGAAGACAGCTCCTAATAAGCTTGTCATCCATAATCAACTTAAAACTTACTAAGGAAATGTTATTAAAGTTTTTTCAGTACTCCCCAGCAGTCTGTCTTGCAAAATAAATACACCTCTCCTCTTGCAAAATTCACCTGTTGGCACTCAGAAAACACAGCACCTCCTACCAATTTAAAGGCCTATCAACCACACGGCACAGCAGGTAGACAACTGAATCCTGCTTCTTTTTTCCTTGCCCCTCCCGACAGAGGAATAATTTACAAGTAACTAGAGTATTGCTTTGCTCTGATGTCCAATAAACTCCAAATGGTAATGGTCCCATTTCAAGCATTAATCAAAAGGATGCTATAAGCACAAGAACTCACAGGTTGCGGAGGGGAGTGACAAATGAAAAGTCCTTTACATTCATCACTATAGTCCCTTCTTCTGTTTGCTGCTTAAATGTGGGAAAACAAAGCTATTCCCTGGGAGCAGGTCTGGAAGAATACATCTGATAATTTGAACTTACCTGATGCTCAATTACAGAAAAAGTTAGAGAAACTCCATTAAAGCAAATATTACCACACTGATGTAAAGCAAGTCTTAGCTCAATTCAACAGCACAGAGCTTTAGAAAAACAGAGGAGCCTGATCAAGTTATGATCAGCAAAGTTTCTTCTGGTAGCTGACAGTTGGAGAACTTGAATTTGAGAGTAGAAAAGTATATCTGCATTTTATTAAGGGACTGGCACTATGAAAGATTTTACACATTGCTGCAGCATGAAGTGATATGTAAGAGAAAGGTGGATGATGAGATCCACTAGGTCTGTAAAGTGAAAAGCTTAGTGGTAATACCTAATTAAACATGTACAAGACAGGATTTTCCAGTCCATCAACGAAGGACAAGACCAGAACTCAGCATGCTACTGCTGAGATGCGGCCAGACAAGTGGTCCTGCAGCAATTCTGCTGCAGGAAAATTAAAAAAAAAAAACAAAAAACCACCAGGCAGTTTTGTCCCTTTACAGCTCCACAACAGGCTAGAGCATTTTAAGCCCCGTCTTTGACATTACTGTACATATTCCAGCCCTAAGATTGTGCATATTATTGTTTGACTTAACTCCTAAGAGGAAAAAACCCACAAATAAATATTTACTATGCTTGTGAAAACTTATGTAAACTCTGTTAATTTATAAACTTCCACTATTTGTTAACACCAAAACACCCAAAGGTGTTTCCTGCTTTGCTTTTCAGTAAGGATACTATTTCCATTACCTGCTCATAATTGCATTAAACTGTAAAACATCTGGCAAAAGTAAAGCAAGAGGATAGCTCTGAAATCCAAGCACCTAGAGGTTTAAATAGAGGAAAATATGCAGACATATGTTCCCTTCCCTTTCCTCTGGTGCTTTTCTTTTTACATGGTTATTGTTCCCCTCCCTGCCTCAGCCTATTCAATTAATATTGACTAGGTGCTTGCTCCATCTTTGCTTCTTCAACATGTCTCGGGCTACGGCCTGAATTCCACCGAGTCCAGAGAACTGCTCTGATTTAACACTGGCACCCAAGTGGCACTCAGCCCTGTTCCTCGGTGGGTGGCAGACCTAGTATCAACACGAACTGCTGTTTTTTCCCCCAGGGCGACAGCAGGGGTTGCAGTCCAAGTTATGTAGCCTGAATTAGTTCCGGAGTCTTGTCCGTACCAACCGTGCTACAGAATCACTGCGTATCCTAGAGATAAACGAAACTGCTATTTCTAAGGTACCTTTCCCTGCAGTTTGCAAGGTTAAATTCATTTTGGGAATTGTTTTTAATACTTACTAAAAGACACTATGTGAAAACTTTTTTTTTTTAAATCATTGTCCAGCCGCTGCTCTTGTAATACTTGCCTACATTTATTACACAGTAGGCATCATCAGCAATGCTTGATTAACAACATCTTCACCTGAGTATATGACAGAAAGCTTGTTAATACTATTTAAATTTAATACTCACTTTATAAATGTGTTTTCTAAATAGAAACAAGATCATTTTCCCCTGCTTGCCCCCTCTAAATAGGGCAGATGTGGATCTCTTCAGTAAGTTGCAATCCTTACACCCACAGTTCATCTAAAACATACAAAGTTACAGTTGTGCATGCAAAGCTTAGGAATTATATGCATGAATCTGTACGAGCCATATATTAAAGTATTTAAAGATGAATTTCAATATTGATTTCCACAGCATACTTATTTTGGCTCTCTGCTTTATGTGGATTTGGCAGACATGAAGCCTGTATCACTACTTTACAATTTATTTCTTTTTTATGAAACTTACTTCAGTAGCAGATTTTTAGCATGTAAAAACAAAAAAGTCTTGCCCCAGCCCCCTCCAAAACACCCTGTGCAATTTAGGCAGGTTTGGGTTCACTATTATGTATACATGAAACAGCAAGTACAGGTTTCTGAAACAGAAATTAAAGCCCTCCTTAAAAAAACAAACAAAAAAAAAAACAAAAAAACCCCCAACAACACAAAACCACTTTGCATTTAATTACTAGAAAAGGATTTTTTTTGTGTCTCACAAATGACTATCAACAGAAAAATGGTGATCACCTGTGAATACATTGTTACTTAGCTGGTGTCTTCTCAGAAAGGTATTACTCAGCACAGAAATCCTCTTTATGCGTCATAACTGGTTTAAATTGCAATTATTTAAAGACGACCCTTCTGTGAGCCCATTTCCTAAGCTGTTCAAGTAGATCATTTTACAGAAGTTAGCTTCATATTGAAAAATCAAGGGATAGATTTTCAGGACTACCTTCCTATATTTAGATATCTGTTTTAAAGACAGCTATCTCTCACCACTGTTTCCCTCAGTCACAAGTCTTGCTGATGAACTACCATGATTTGGTATCTCAGACTCCTCTTGTATTTGAGATCAGCTCTCAATCGTAGGGTTTCGGCGCTGTAATTCAACTGTGTCCTAGTTCTCTTTCCCTCTTATTCTGAAATGGGTTATTAGGCCTGTCTCTTAGACAATAAGATAAATAATAGCTGTTGAGTTTATTGTATTTGAAGGTCATTTTTCACCCCACCTTCAGCAATGCCTATTCACAAGCTGACCAACATCTGTTGTGTAGAAACCGTAAATTCTTTATGGGAAAATAATTGAATCACTAGACAGAGGAACACCAATATGAAATACATTGCCATTAATTCCCTTCCCCGCTTCCAAAGTTCACAATCTGCTGGGAGAGGTTTGTTAGAATGATGTATGTATTTAATTTAATCCAAATGGGAAATACAATAGGTTCCAAAATGTTAAGCATACCATGGCCATTATTACCACGTATTAGCTGTGATCCACAATATGACCCCACATTTCCCCGATAATATAGGGATTTCTATTTCTCCACAGTTTATTATTTTTCTTCTTCCATCTTAATTCACACATAGCTGCATATATCTTCATTATACAACAGGAAGAATAGCATGCCTTGTTCTCTGTCCTCCTGGCAGCCCCTATAATGACTGCTTTCAGACAGGCAAAAACTGGAGATCAATGTAGGAAACAGGGTTCTGTTACTGCTGTAAAACTCTACTGCTCAAGTCCCTGAGTTGCTTTTATCTCTTGAGCTGCCAGATAGGATGTGTGACAAGAAGTTTAAGAGCAACATTGGCATCCTTTTGTAATTAAGCAAGCTGGGCAGATACAATCCCTTAAGTTCCCAAGCACACTATACAAGCTATGATATCCTAAGACTCCTCTTGCTACAGATAACTATTCCAACTTTGACATAGCAAGTACCTAAATATGAGCCAAATTGCAACCATTAGTTCCACGACTTTTTCACAACTGCTTGGTTCCAACTGGTACTCATCCTCATTAGTGATGAAGTGCATTCAATTTCTGGTTTGGATTAGCCAGGGTTCAGTTTCAAGACATCATTTCTCATTACATTTCACTCCATAGAGCAAAGCGCCTAGAAGTCACTACATAAACATAGCGATACAACCATGTCTCATCATTCATTTTCAGGAGTTAAATTCAGAACTCTAGGTATCTCACTGCAGGACAGACATTTTTTAGGTCATTTTTGCCCCAGCAGCGATCAAATGTTCATTATCCCATATAATTCCACTGATCCTTTTCACTCCCTCCATTCTAGATGGGAGCTCACCCTATTTTAAGTATCATCCTCAGTGTTCATTTCTAGAAAAAAGATGTTGCATTATGTAAAATTAATGTATTTGATATGCAATCAAACAACACATTCCTACAGAATTGCACTGCTAAGGGCAATACACTCATCTCTCAGTGCATGACCAGTTATTGCTATGCAACTCAATCATAGAATAGATCAAGAAAATGAAAAGCAAAAGCAATTCCAGTTGTATCCAATACACTTATTCTCGCCCTACAATTCACACAGCTGTTGACAAAAATAAGGTAGGAACCACTACAACCTAACCAGAGAATAAACTAAATAATCCTAGTTCATTCCCGATTTAGTCCTCAAAAGCCTCTTACATAGTTTTAGGACTCAGATCTGGTCCAGTAGATGCAACTGGGTTGCGAGACATGCTTGAAGATGAAAACTACAATGCTGTGCAAGTTGTACTATTGAAATCCAATAAAGAACTTGTGAGAACCTGTCCAGTAATAGAAAAGATTAAAAAACCCAACCATCAGTACCTAGTCTTATCTCCTGTCAATCAAGGATTGCAGGTGACCTTTTCCATAGGCTCATATGCCACTGTGAACATACCAAATGGGCCAATTCTCATTATCTCTGAGAGATGCAGAGATACTCAAATTGGCTTGGGAAGGCTCTTTGCCAAGAGGTAGGGCATTATAACCCCCGGATAGTTTATTGGTTGGGAGCTAGCTTGGTTCAGTGCTAGCCCTGCTATTTCTGTATAGTGCTGAGCTGTTGTATGTGAATATTCTACAAATACTGTAACAACTTTATGCAAGTCCCCCAGTGTCATCTTCGGATCTCATCAAGGCTGCCCACATTCCAACAGAATAAAGAAAAGGCAGGTAACTGCAACTTTTCTCATTGTTCAGAATATATGCTCCATTATGAAAAGGAAATAATTATCACACTAGCTGTCCACAAACTTCAATTTTCTTTTCTCTAGTTTCTGTAACTGCCCTGCATACTTACATGAATATATCTAACAAAGTTTCAAGCCTATTTACAATAGGTACACATACCTATCATCTATTTACTTCTAATGTCTGCCTCCTAAGGTCCACTTTTGTCTTCTGACTGCACTGTAACTGTGAAAGCCTCATCACAAAATGAACTATAAAATACAGCCTGTAAATACTCTTATTTAGAGGAAGATAAAGAAATATTCCATTTTCTCTTCCATGTTCTTGGATGGCACATTCTTTTCCTTGGACTACAAGCTGTATCTTAACGACTACCCTTTACCAGGTTACGTGAAAGAAGTTTTTTGTGGACTGCTACATACTGACAATTTATTTCTGCAAAATAGATACTACTTTTCCTTTATGAAATAGGGAGGGAGTACACTTACATTTGAGGTTGGTTTTTTTTCTCCCCTCCCCCAAACACAGTACGCTTTAGTGAAGATTAAAGGTATAACACAATGTTAAAATTGAAAGATACAGCTTTGCACTTATAGGTTCCTACACGGAAACTGTCAAATAAAAAAAAAAAAGGTGGGGGGAAGTATTTGGCAACCACTAGCATATGTCTCCCTAAAACATTCTATGGTTGCTACTGAAATAAAGCTGCAACAAAACAATTTGGGGATTTAAGTTCAAGTCTATACCTTGAAGCCATTTTAAGTAGCTAAATAACACTGTTTCTCCTCTAAACATAGCAGGAAAATACAGGATTCTTTCCTAAATCCAAAAACCATGATTAAAATTCTCTCTCAAGAGGTCTTTGCCTGAACAAGACTCCCAGCCAGCTTCTTCATGGACAGGCGTACATTAGTGCTTCGTAGCATACTTGTAAGTGTATCTGTCTTCAAGTGATGGATTCCTGACATGGCCATTCATAATTTAAAACTTCTGTTCTCACACAAATCATGTCAGGATACCAATAAATATACAAAGTATATTGCCCAAACTAAGAGTAGGGGGGACTGCTCTTAATTTTTTCCTAAAAGAGAGCAGCTTCAAGAGAAGGTAACAAACTGAAAAGGTTATCAGCTGCTAATAGACAAGCCAGTCTGCAGGTGAGTACAAATCAAAGAACAAGTTACACTTGGCTAGCTTTGGTAAGGCTTGATCACAAACATATCAGAGGAAGAAATTTATTTACATGCACAGATGCACACAAAACACCATTTAACTTGCTTTGAAACCACATAAATGGATTGACAGCTTATACCAAACTTAGCTCCATATTAAAAAAAAAATTGCAATATTCTGTTCTAAAAAGGAGTATTTGTGGAAACAAGTTCTAACAAGAAGTTTATCACTAGTTTTACTGGTGATGTACCATTTAGAGATAGGAGGGGTAAGGTATAGTAGTAAACTATCAGAAGTACACAACTCTGCTCCTACTATGCCAATAAGCCCAGTTCAAGGGCCCCCGTTAGGTTATCTGTGCTTTTTTTGTTATCCATAAACTTGAGATACGCATTACATTTTTGCTTTTCCTCTCCTAAGAGTGTAGTAATAGAGTTGGACTGAAAAATAACATAAAAACCTGATATAGGAAATTTCATGTCAAGTTTTCATTTAAAGCATATGCTTGAATTGCACAGTTAAACAACAGAAAATCCAAACACTATTCAATAATTTTAACTTTTTTTCTTTTTTTAAGCATGCAAAGAAAAACCTTAAATTTCAGGGTTTTTTCCCCTTTCTTAATCTTCCTTTGCCTCCAAGTCTAACTCAGATTTTGCAACATTTGTGGTAAGCCTGAGAAAAAATGAAAACAAAGAAGTAATAAAATATAAATAAAGCAAGCAAAATCAAAGTATCTAAGATAACAGCAGCATAGAGGGGATTTGGCTCAGGATACAATTGTTCCTTTAAATAGCAGTTCTTTTCTTTTGGTTCTTTTAAGACTCAGAGCGGCCCTGACGATACCACCCCCTGCTCTACACAGTTGTGAACAGTACCAAACCTCTTTCTCTCCCTCCTTCCCCCAACCCCTGGCCCCTTTTGTTCCCCCTTAGCAAGACAAGGAACCACCCACCAATGGATTGTTCATGATTTTGAAGGTTGGGTTATTCCAAGTTTAGATCAGACTTTCTGGAACTCTGTTAAAATAAGTTTCCAGACTGCTGGCACACTGCTGCAAAACCACTTCTACATAGAACAACACAGAAGACAAGGCAGGAGCAGCTCCAAACTCAGGGTCTTAAATTAAAAAAAAGTTACGCAAGTCTACACCAAGCTTACTGTTCCCTGCCAGTATTTGAGCCAGTTAGCGAAGTTCCTAACATAAAATTTATATACTACTACAGGTTTCTTCAATAAGACTTCCCTCTCACCCCACCTCTAGCATTACTACATATAGATTTGAAGGGGTGGGGCTTGAGGGATTTTCCACCTTTCATTTGAATTAACTGCAGATATGAATTAACACCAGATCTCCTCTAGCTTTGTTTGAAATACTGCTTTAGTTTTGCATGTTTTGTAATTCCTGTTCATTATATGTTTATATATCTCCTCTTCTATTATATTAAAGACAAAACTATTACAGACCATACATGCACAGAGTTAAAGGCAAACTTACAAAGATGAAGCAATGCAAAATGAATGACAACTGGAAAAAACAGGTATCTTTAGAGAAACTTTATCCTGCAATACATTTAGCTTGCTACTCTAATAAAAAATGTAGGCTACTCATATGGCTTTCCATTCATCTACAATGGCAGCAGGAAGAGATTTTGTCTGACAAACAGCAAGTCTTTATGAAAAAAAAATCAGAAATAAAAATCAGAGATGGGCCCCATGATAGATGCAGACTTTTAAAAAGGATCTTACTGCATAAAGAACAGCGGTAAAACACGCGCAACTACAAGCAACTTTTGCGGAAGTCTCACCTTTTCAAAATTAAGGAGATATATATTAAGACAGTGCTTAAAGTTCATGTTCCTCCAATGGTAACTGAAGAATGTGCCTTGCTCACATTAATAAAATTCCACATTGCAAGTTTGAAGGCAAAGAAACTCCACAACATCTGTGCTCAATTTAAATAGTCAAAGAATATATTTTGTGTGCAAGTCAAACATTGGCAGACAAATGACTCATAGTGAATATACATAACAATGGATAAAAAACCTTATAGACAGCATTTGAAAAATACAAAAAGTGAAAACCTGTATCTGAAAACTTGGCCCTTTTTGTGGCAGGTACATATCACATTCCGGGTGCCAGAAATATACAAACAGAATGCTTTAACTGTGAAAAGCCTGAGTGTTATTTATGATCCACTCACCATATGTATGCCAGCAAATCTTTCTCCTTTAGTATTAAAAGAAAACACTTCCTGGAAGACCAGTCAAGAGATATGAAGAGTCATTCTTCACTCACAGCTTCAGAAGTGTGAAAGTTGGGGGGAAAAAAGAACTTGAAGGAGTTCGAAGAACATGCTATCACAGTTGAACAGAAAAGCCTGAGGCATAACCTTAAAGTTTCATGTAATGCTACTGATTTCAAGAGGACTGTGTTTATTTAACTTGCGGTACTCGAAAATGAAGGGAAGACAGCTCACAGGGCTTAACGGCTGCAGCTGGACTGCTTGAAATTATAAAAAACATCAGTAAACCCCAAAAGTGTCTGTACAGTTAGCTCCTATATTTTAAAAAACAACCCACAAGTTTTAAAAAACAACCCTGACAGTAAACAGCAGGTTTTAAGGTGAACATCACTGTAAAACATGAAGGAAAAAGCATAGGAAGGATGACCAGTTGATTATATTTAATATGCTTCTTTCTAATGAACCTGGTAAACCATAAAATGGGATTAGACAAGAAAGTAAAGCCCATCTTAAAAAGTTAATAAGCAACGTAAACGTATTGGGCCATATTTTACTGATTAGCATGACAACGGGAATGCAAGTGATTATTTTCTTTAATGAACTCGCACAAATCCTTTAGATCCAGATTACCGTACTTTCTAAAGTGAGCTTTAGAGCCCAGAGGGACTTTGAAACACATCAGCTGCATCAGGATCTTGTGAAACACTTCTGGGTTGTGTTGTATGAAAAAGCAAAGCGCCCGACACATCGACTGCCAGAATTCCGAGGGATACCTGATGGGGATTTTGGCTCAGTAAGTATGCTGACTGACTGAGGACACAGCAAGGTTAGCAGGCCATCTGGCAGTCCCTGAAAAATACTCAAAGGAGACATGATATCAAGCCTTTTATGCTGTGGAGGGGGGGGCGGAAATAAAAAAAAAAGTATTTACAAAAATTAGACCATGATAGGCTCAGAAATAATATTCACCTCATGCCTAATGGAACTAATCAATAAGTGGTATCCCATGAATAAAAAGCTGAACAGATGTAACAAAAAATCTAAAGATGCTTTGGGCAAATACTGCTGAAAGATGAAATAAGCCATCCAGCCAGAAGAGATTTCGACAAAAAAAGCACTGACAGAGTACTGGAGACCGCTGAAGATACTGAAAATGCTCTGGGCTAAACTGTTCCACGCTTGTGGGGATGAACACAGCACAACTACCACTCCCTTCACATGTGTAGCCAGTACATAAATCGGTGACATCTTTCTTTCCTGGGGAATTTATCCAGTTGAAAGGCAGCGAGCACAAGGAAAGAACAGCTTCCCTATGAATACTGTGCCTTCCTCTGCTCAGTTCTGAAGGGATTCAAAGGCACAGCATTTCAGACCCCACAGTGCCCCACGTAACCACTAAAAAAATTTGCTGTGCCAGAAGGAAATTGGATAATATTTTGGCCTGTTCCTATGATGACATAATACAAGCATTGAAAAAGATACAATTGCAACTGTTGTGTTTTCCCATTGACAACACTGCAACTGTTTCACAATCACTTATTCTGATTTTCTGGAGACCTAATCTGGCATATCTGGCCCAGCCTCAGAACACAGTGCTTTTTCATTGAGAAGGCAAAAAATCTCTGGAGAGATCTCTGAAAAGTATCTGTGCTCTCTATATAATTAATCTTTTTACCAATATATTCTCTCTCTCTAGTATTACTGTCTCAGTAAGTTTCAAGTAAAAAAATTAACGTGTTTAAAAGATTGAGACTCATGCTGTAACTGTGTACCATGAGTTTCTGGTCATTTTCCTCCAAAAACAAACAAAAGAACCAAAACTTTGTCTTTTTCATTCTACATCTTGTATTTATCCAGAAACATTATCATAATGGACAATTAATAACTTTTTAAAATATGAAAAATAAAAATACTTCAAAGTTGTGTTTGCTGTTAACTTTTTTCCTAAAGTTTCAGTCAGTTGACTATTTAATCAGTGGAATTTTTTTGGTATTTATATGAAGTCCTTTTGGATTAAGAGTTATATATTTCTAAATAAAACAAGCTATATGTGAAGATGGACCATTATTATCAAATTTACTAAGGAATTAGAGCATGTTGTGATTTAGGGTTAGAACTACCTAACGCAGAAACCTAAATTATCCTTCTTTTCCAGGACTTTAAATTAGATTAAATAAATCTACGATTGTTCTTGCAGGGTGTTTTTTGTTTGTTTCACAACACATTTTGTTCACGTTTTAAGGTTTTTCACCAACTAATGGAATAATGAAGCCCCCAAATCTACCCAAGCAGCTTTTCAAGCAACCGGCCACAACACTAAATCATATATAGGTCAACTCACTACAGCACCAAGCATTTTGTCCCTCATCCTGCAAAGTACTTCAGTACATCGTGCTCAACTTTGAATTTAATGCAATTTCTTACCTGTTCAATCAGGATCATTCATGTTCCAGAGAACTGACAGCAGCCTGTAGAACTACAGATTCTGTAACATTCATATTTAATTCTGCTAAATGCTACTTGTGCTCTAGAGAGCTTGAAGATCTGATCTTGTACGTAACAGTGAAGCCGCATGTCTACAACAGTAGCTACAGCAAGTATCTTTGTTGAAACAATTTGGATTAAGATTTGTTTTGGTCACATTGATTTACTGATAAACCCCTGTTTTAATGCAAAGCAACACTAGTGCCTATAAATACATTTGATTGTGACTCCCTTTAGATAATTTATGAATCATCTGACTGGCAGAGGCATCTGCCTCTTACCTCTAAGGTAGGCACCCCTTAAACACATGCTAGATGCAACAGCAACCCACTTCTGCCTACCATCAGCCAAGACGATGCACATGAAGGTTAGAAGCCTGCTCCCTGTTGATCAGTTCTCTCCATTTCGTGACACCTATTGTGCAGCTAGAAAAAGGCATAAAAACCCAAAGCAGATTTTTTTTTTTTTTTTTTAATCTGAGTCGCACACATACAAGACTCAGGAAAAACTGGTATGTAGCCTTGAGTATGGGTGAATGTGTTTCTGAAGCTACTTTTGACAACAACCTAACACGTAACAGGTGCATCAGCATAAATCAAGAACTGATTTATTATGGACAACAAATGGTCCTTCCACAACAACATTCTCAATTTATCATATTATAATTGAAGTGTGGCCTCTCTATAGCCAACCAATATGCCAAGCCAGATGGCATATACTTCTCAGAGCTCCAGACATCAGAAATCCACAGCTCAATCTTTGAAGCTAACCAAATAGCTCTTAAACATACCAGATTTAAAGAAAGAGTATGCATGCTTTTACAAACCCGGAGAACATAACTGAACTTCAGTTAAAATCAGCTAGGCTTAACCAGGCATGCAACACATACTTGTGATTTACCGGCAGTGAGAAATTACTAATTTTAAAAACCGTTCTTGCACGCACTTGAACTTTCTAGTGTTGGACCCATCTTAGTTTAACATTCATTCGGTTTGCTCCTCTACAGTTATGTGTTAGCCATAGTATCGTGCATTTTCCTCTCACTGAATGGATGTCAAAAATACAGAGCTACAAATAAAAGTCACAATATTTAAAAACATACAGATATGCCTAACTCCAGGCAGCATTACATTTTTTTTTCCCCCCAAGGTTTTGAATCATTGTCCATCTGTACTTTAAACCGCAGCTCTATTTTCAGCCACTCCATCACTCCTCCACATGGGAGAAATGAGAAGTGTCAAGAGCCACTGAACACAGAATTTCCACAGTTGATCAGCACATCACTACTCAAAACAGATATGCTTGTAATCATGGCATACTGGGAACACATCAGTACATTCAACAGCTCCTGTCTCTTATGCTGGTCTCATGTTAGACATAGCTCTTAAATATCTAAAATTTGGGGGGTTGATTTCTTACAAAAAAGTGTATCAGGTGAACCACAACACTTCCAAGGAAAACTGAACCTTAACACAGTTTACACTGTCAAAGAGTTAGATAACCTCATAATTTATAAAAGCAAGTTAGATTATTTATGTGAATTAGGATGCAGGAACAAGAAAAGACTCGTGAAAAAACACACACAGATCATATCTACCTCCAAGACTTCCAAAGGCACCAGGCTACTATATTTTTCCTATCACTCCTTCTATAATAATCACGTCATATATATACACCTTTCATACTATTAGAAGCAAGAACGTTTCCTTTTCAGTGTGTATTTAGAACATAAGAAATATCATTGGGGGGAAAAAAAAAAGATTCCAATATACTAAGGGCGGGGGGGGAAGGCTGACCTCTGAACTCCAATCACTCAAAACACAAAGATCTTTAGGGTCATTTAGTCCCAGATAAAATTCCAATTATATTTAAGGGAGAAATAGTGAAAACAAATATTAAGAGTATTCAAATGAAGAAGCAACATGATTGACACAAATATCTCTTATTGACATCTACCAAAAACTTCCTTTCCAATCGTTGCTATATATCTTTCAACACATACTAGTGAAGAAATTCTTACAGAATTCTTGCAGAATATTATTAGATGCCTATGAATTCCAGCAACTGTTTAACTCAGCTATGACAGAAAGCAGAACGACCTCTCTCTACTGTAAGCAACTAAATGAGCCTACAGATATTTCATAACGCAACTCGAAAATCTGTTAAATCTCTAACTAACCAAAAGTTCAGTATTTAACATGGAAAAAACTTTCAGGAGGAGTTAAAACATCATTTCACAGCATGTGACATCTTCACATACCAAGACCCTTGAGAGACGCTGAAAGAAAAGTCAAATTACTAGCTGCTGAGACACTACTGCTACACTGTCAGCTTCATGTCTGGTGACACAAACATTCCCCTATGTTATATCACAAACCAACCAGCGTTCAGGACACCATTATTTTTCACAAGACAGTCCTGCCCACATTTCCGGCCCTTTCATTCAGCCATTTCCCTAAGCGAGGAAAAAAAAAAAAGAATTAAAATAACTGAAAAAGCATCTCCAAACAATCTTGAATCCCTTCAGCACTGCAGACACTATCCAACTGGTTTCAGTTCAGGTTAAAAAACACACACACCCACCACCACCACCCCGAGACTATGAAAGTGATACCAAATGTAGGATGGTCTCTGATCCAGGGCAGATCAATAGCAGCTGCGCAGTTCAGAACACATGTGAGGGGCTGATGACCAACTTTTCCTCTACTTCCACAGGGTGACACCTGCCAAACTGGCCGTCTCTGGCATTCTATTCCCCTACAGCAGCTCCTGCAGGAGCATATGCTATGAGCTCATTTTGTGTGTACTGGTCATAAAAAATACCAGATGTGTCAAAAAGGAGAAAGAATGATTTAGAGAGAATGTATTTAAGCAAGGACAGCGTTTGAGGAAGCGAGCATTAAGCAGATACCAAAATATTGTTTTAGTCTCAGCTGGTGAAAGGAGGAGGTGTGACATTTAATGATGCTGCAAGGTTAGTACTATACACAGCAGCTGGCTGCTACACCCTGCAGAAGGACAGCCTGCCAGTACTTCGCTTGAAGACTTCCTTTTGCTCTAACATCAGTCACAGAAAGCAGACACCAGCCGAGTATGTTTCTATTTTGTGCTCTGCTCTGTGCACTGGAGTCAGTACTGACACATCGTGGGGTTTTGGGGGGTTTTTTTTTGATGAGCAGTCAATGGGAATATCATTAGTAGCCTCACAGCTCAGTGGAGGGAGAAGAACCAGGATTTTAGGAAACAAGACATGGGGCAGTATCCTAGGCAATTATTCTAGGTCACAATTCACAAGTTACGACAGTCAGATGACACAATGCAGTACCAAACGAAGGATTATCAACAACTGCAAGTGACCCAGTTTAGATACTTCAGTGGCCAGAGACTGCAGCAGGGATGCCGCTAATTAGACATGGAAGGAAAGGATGCACTCCTCACGGATTTGAAAATATGCCAGAATATAACATACTATTCAGCTGCGAGATTGAGGCTGGTATTTCTTCTAGCCACAGCAACAATGTATTCATTTAGAATTTAAGTATCATGCTGCTTACAGTGTTTAAAATATTAGAATAAAATTTCCATGTCCTCTTATCCTAGTAAGCAGCAAAATGGCTCTTGACTGACAGATGTGGCCCAGCCTTCTAACCTTCAGCAACAGTGAGAGCTCTGCAGTGTTGAAGAAAGAAAACATGCTGACTTGATAATAGACAAGAGTTGCACACGCTGTTCCAGCTCCACTCAGAGGAATTTAGAGAAGCTCTGCTTTTATTCGACCAAAATAAACCAGAGGACCAACACTGCACTTCATGTATTTTTGTAGTATCATCTCAATCTCTTTTAAAGCTCTCAAACTCTGTGTGTTTCAAGAATCCCACAGGCTGACAATACTGTGCATTCACCCAACATTTACTGTTTTATGACAGGAAAGGAAAGAATCTGGCTGGTCTGCATAGTTACTTGATAATATTCACAAGAGTTCAGTTCTAACACCATGTTCACCTGTTCTTTAGGATTCAGTTTATTCTATAATAAACCCCAGCAGTATAACAAGAACCTCAATATTATGGATAACTTCTCTTTTAAAATTTAAAAGCTAGAATTTTCAATTCAGATTATAATCAGAAACTACTAAGTTTATAGGAAAAATTTGCAGATATTAATATTACCTCAAATACTGTAGAAACATGGGAAAATAAGCAGAAAAGAAAAAGACGACAACTTCCAGACATCACCGATAAAAGGCAAGTGTTCTTGCCTGCTGTTTGTATGCCTCTCCGAACTGTTTACCACCTCCTTCACTGGAAAAAAAAATTGCAGAAAAATAACCATTTCTGTTGTATTTTTCAGAAGGTAACAGAATAGTATTTCTTTTGCAGTATTTCAGCCAACATCAGCAGTGACTACCACTAGTAGAAACATCTGAAATCACAATAAGGACAGATTCTTCTTCACTTCTGTTGTTACTTTTAGGAGACCTTAAACAGTTGAGATTGGATACCAACTAAACTGCAACCAGAATTCCAAACATTTATAGAAGTGGATTTACCAATTTGTTCTCAACGCTGTTGCCAGATTTCCTTCTCTGACACGCTGTGCAAACATGATTTAAACAGGACCCAGGTTCTGCATGACATATTACACATCCATCCTGTTATCTTTCCATTGTTCACTAAACAGAAAAAGCACTGCAGCTCAGATGATCAGTTTACCGGGGGAGGGAGAGGGAGGGGTGGGTGGGTGTGTTTTGGATTATTGGGTTTTTGTGTTTTCGGCCTT
>NW_008824233.1:1544635-1554337 GCF_000699105.1 Pygoscelis adeliae | reverse complement strand
GGTGGTGTTTTGGGGTTTTAATAACCCACATTAGGGTTATTTTTGTTTAGATCTAGTTACTACAGATACTATCTGAGCAAAAACGTTAGGGATTAACTCTAAGTTGGTGACATACTGAAGACCATTGAGGAACCGATCAAGCTATTTCCAAGAAGCATTTGTGCAAGTTCATCAGATGTCCTGAGCCCACACTGATTGCTGAAAGAATACATATATCTTTATCAGTAGTTACTGAAAATACTTAAAACATTCACCAAAAAAAAATCAGTTTTGTTAATAATTATTGATATTCATAAGAGACATTTGCTCATCAGCCTTATAAGGATTTCATTCTTATAGTTACCTGAAAAAAGAAAAAGAAACAAAGTTCTCCCCTGCACACAACATTTTAGCGCAAGTTCCAAGACCTACTGAATTTAGGTTAAACTTTACTGATATGCATCACCTCAGTCAGTCATCTCATGTAACTGAGCTGATCGAGGTGACTCAGCCTTCTTTAGCGCTGTGTATGAGATAAAGTGAAAAAGACCTCAACATTTTTCATATCCAGCCAGACATGTAGACTACTGATAGAAATATTCAATTAAAAAGAAACTACATAAGATGTTAAATTAGTATCCACACAAAAAGTGATTAATTATTTCGTTTCAGTAAAGTATTAATACTTGTAAGTCTATCTTCCAAAGACGATGGGAAGGATATGGTAAGATCATGAATCCATTGGTTATGAATCTAATTAAAATAACTTTTACCAAAATCAACACTAAGCATCTCTTCAATGACTAAGCCTCCCAATACTAAATATCAAATCAGATCTTCAGAATTTTAGAAGAAGTGTTTGAACCACTTCAATTATTCAATTTCTCTCGTAGCTACCAGTTCTCACATCCAAATTATTTTTACTCATTTGTAACAAAGATGTGTTAGTAGCGGCTTTAGCAAATCTCTCTCAGAAGCCTTAACAGCCCCTCTTTACCCTAAAATTACCAATGATAGTCTTGGTCCTCTTCCTCCTCTCTCCTTGAGAGACTACTCTGCAGTGTATGTCTTTATGAACCAGTATTTAAGTCTTTTTCTCAGAGCAAATTTTTTTTTTTTTGCATGCCAACATTTAAACAGAAACAGGACCTTGCTTTCCTCATCTACAAACAAGGAGACTAAAATGGACTGACCCATCCAAACAAAAAAAACAAACCCAAGGAGTACTAGTACAAATAAGGACTATGCCAACTTTTGACAGGACTCTCAGATGTAAGCCAATGAGTCAAACTTTACATTTGATAGCAGAACTAGTTTTCCACTTTCAGGCTTCTATTCAGTGCAAGGACAGACTGGTAGAAAGCTGTAGTGGTATGATAGTTGGTGTCAGGATTCATTCATAAAAACTGGTGGCGCTACAAAGAAAGTAGCATTTTAAAGCAAATATCTTAAAATTCAAGTACTTGTTCACACTGAACTGCAACATCTGAGGAGTTTTGAGATTTCCTCCCATATTTTTAACCACAGGAAAGTAGATCCAAAGTTTCTTCATCCTCAGCAGTGGATATAAACATAATTAAGTCCATTTTCTCTGCTCCTCTTATAGAAGCTGAATCCTTTCTGAATCTGCAGACATTTTGCTGGGCAGAACCAAGAGCAAAACCACTGTAAAATGGCAGACTCATTCTGTAGCTTTCCTGTTTGTTATTCAATCCTAGCAAATAAATCCACTTAGCAAGTGCACTGAGTCTCAATACTAGATAGTATTAACTGGTATTATATACAAATTTTGAAAAAGCCTTTCTGTATTTTCATGTCAACTAAACTTTATCATTTATAAGCTCATAAATAAGAATCCACTTGACTCCCCATTTTCAGATTTGGTGGTAACATTTCCAGAATCAGCAAAAACTAGGCAAACTACTGAAGAATCCCTGTTTTGTGTAATAATTATATTATCCTCATCAGCACTATAGTGTATATATATAATGTATATGTTTAATTTTTAAAGGGAGCTATATAAAAATGAGAAAATACATAAGAGGGGAATATGAATAGGAAAACAAAAAAGAAACCTCTTTAGAAGCAATGTGAAGGTTCTTAAAACAAACTGGAACAGACCAGAGGCTTAACACTTCTCAACAAGCACGTGAGCAAAATGGAAGGAAAAGCTGCAGCATGGCTAAGCAGGTGAGTTAAAAAAAAAAAAAGAACAAAAATGGAAAGCATCCTCTAAAAAGCTGAGAAGTATCCCACCATGAAAACCCGAAAGGATTGGGAACTTTGGCAGATTAAATATTAACATGACGAAAAGTGGGTTTAAGAAGTAATCTGCAAGCAGCATAAAAAATAATAATGAATCATTTTTTGGAAGATATCAAAGTGGGAAAACTTCCAAGGAGTCTCTGTGGGAAATAAAGACATAAAAGGAGCAGTCAGAGAAGATAGGGCTACAGCATAAAACCTTGTGAAACCTTTACGTGAGTTTATGGTGAAGGAGTGTGAGGAATTTCCCATACTGGAGCCTTTCTCTAATGGATGTGTTGGTAGATGTCCTAGAAAGGAAACCTGACAAAATGAACAGTAACAGATCACCCAAGTGCTCTTCAGGAATTTAAAGCTGAAATAATTGAGATGCTAATTGTGGAGTGTAATCTCTCACTTCAAAACCACTGCAGCATTTCAGAACCAGAAGGTAGCACAGGTGACATTTTCAAGAAGGGCTCTGTGGGAAGTCCGAGGAATTACACACCAACAGCCTCATGCCCACACTGGGCATGGCACTACACATGAGAAAATCTACTGAGGAAGAACCAACACAACTCTTATCGGGGAGTTCATGTCTTGTAGACCTTTGTTCTTACATAGATTGAGTCCTTTGAAGTAGGTGAGCACATGAGATCTGCCTGGCACGCTCTACCTGACTTTCTAGAAGGTCCTGCACAAAATTCCTTTTCGAAAAGCTGTTAAAGAAATCAAGCAGCCATGAATTAGGAAAAAGGCTCCTCACACAAATAAGCAAGTGACTTTAAAAAAAGGAAGTAGAAGGAAAAAGGAAATAGGTAGTTTCACACTGGAGGCAAATAATTTGAGTTCTGCAGGATTCTTTGCTCCAGGTTCCTCAGTTCAACAAGCTTCATAAACTGCCCAAAGGAATGTGTAAGTGTAGTTTGACAAAGTGCCTGCTTATGATATTTGATTATTTAGGGTACTAAACTCAAGGGCTATTTGTGAAGAACTGTAGAAAGAACCTTGTTGCACCAACTGACAGGAAAAGATGTGGCAGATGAAAGTCAGTGCAGACAAAATGGAAGAGACACAGGGAAAAAAAAAAATAATCCCAAAGTCTGAACTGACAGCTACTGCATGGAAGTGAGGTGTTCATACCATAATGGACAACTCTACTGAACACTAAGCTGTCATTTCGCTAGCAGTCAAAAGACATACTGAATGAACATTAAAAATTATTCAGAAGAAAAAAGCCAAAACAAAGACCATCATTATGCTACTGCATAAATCCATAATGTTCCTGCATATAAAGTGCTTTTTGCAGTTCTATCTCCCAATCCACTCTCTCTCAAAAATGATGTAACAGAACTTGAAAGAGGAACAGAGAAGAGCAATTAACTGTATCAAATAACTTCTACAGAGCCGGAGAGATCAGGACTTTTTCGTGTAGAGAAATGATATGACATATGGTATGACAGCAGTTTATAAGCAGCATAACAAAGCCAATTAGGTGACCACTGTTCATTGTTTATTTGCTTGCTGATATAACGGACGGTCCCTAGCTCTTGTATTGGAGGAAACAAAGATGATGCTTCCATCCACCATGACATGCTTGTGCCAGGACAAACAAACCCCTCAAGAAGCTCCTGGTCCAAATTTAGCACACTAAACTTGCATTAAGATTTCCTGGGCCCTCACTGAAGGGCTAGGAAAATATCCAAGTATACTTGTGAAGCTCTTGAACTCTTTTTCTAGACATCTGCCAGTGGCACTGTTCCTGCTCGTCATAAGTCCTACTGTTCATCACTACTGTAGATAAAGTTTTAATTGGACCCGGAACAGTTGTTTCTACATCCTAATGTAAGATTAATTGTCTTGCAGCAGCTAAAAATGAAAAACCTACAGCCTACTATGACAAATTTTGTATCATTCTTTATATGTCCATAGCATCTAGTTTCTGAATCACTGCTTAGGATTCTTGACACACACATCTTTATTACCTGATTTTACACTTAAACCTCCACAGAGAAGACCAAACAGTTGTAACCTTTCAGAATAATCAAAGAAAGCTAATAAAACGAGGGTCTCCTACCTAAAAGTATTACTTTAGCACCCCTACACCTTTTTACATTCTCAGACTTCACAAGATTTAATGTAACTAGAGACATGTACCATTTCCTGATTTTTTTTTAAATCTCAACTATTTTATTCACTGTTATTCTTGCCATCTGCTGACATAATCCATAAGGCTAATGTAATTCCACATTCTATTTATAAAATACAAACCTTGATCCTATCTAAGTTATAACAGAACACCTTTTATTTTGTACTTATATGAAAGCAGGTTATAGCAGTTTAAAAATCATTAACAGTCAGCTTTAATCTACATAAACAAAGAACTCACTAACTTATGAGAACTTCATGAACACATTGGATTTTATTTATGGTGCTGTATCAGTGGGTAGTTCTATATTCCAGGAATTAAGCTTACCAAATTCTTACACTGAAGCTGTAAATCCTGACCCAATAACATTGGTGGTTTTTTGTTTTTTTTTTTTTTTTAATGCTTTACCAGTTCAGATCCCAACCTGTCATGAGGTTACTTTAAGTAACATCAAAGAAAAAGCAAAGATAAGACAGACTCACACAGCTAACACAGAGCTAGGGTAACTTATCTTCGACAAAACACCCATTTCAAAAAAAGCAACTAGAATCTACCTTTGTAACACTAAGTAAAAAAAACCCCAAACCCAAAGCACAAACACTGAGCATGGGCATTGTCAGTACCTAGCAGATGCTTAAGTCTCCCCTTCCAACAATACAAATAGCTATTCAACATATACTACTAATCATTTGGTCGTCATATTTTATATCTTACAATATAATACTAGAAAATACCTCTGCCACTGGGTTCAGTACAGAAATACCAGATAATTTATATTTTCTGTTAAATTGAAAGTCTAAGAAGTTAACTGGGATGTAATAAACAGTACCTGAATTTCTGGAAAATGTTTTAATTTTTAAAAGACATTAAAACTCTTCCAGGTTTTTATGAAGTTTCTCATTTCAACATGAATATTGACAGCAAATCTTATGCTTCTATTGATAAAAAATGTTTTCTATCTATAACCTTTCAAAACAAAAAACAAATAAATATTTCTAGAAGTGAAAGATGATAGCCTTAGCTCCGTGAGAATAGAAGAAAGGAAGGAAATCATTCAGACTGCCTGTGCAACCCGCAAATGCCGTACCATGCATTTGGTTAAATCCCTCCTGAATTCCCCCACAGCCGCTCACTGAGGTACAATCGACAATTTCCCTAATAGCTGCAATCTCTTTTCTTGATGTTTCATGTACTATCATCCTTAAATCCTTTGTTCCTTCCACTACAAGATGTTCTTCCTGCTACCCTAAGCATGTTCCTGCGCACTGAGCGAGACAAACTCTGCCGCGTAAGTAGTGCTCAGGGATTGTGGGTTGAAGGACAACCAATTCAAATGTGTCACTGCTCACTAAAAATCACAACAGGTGGCAAGTATGCTGTCAGAAAGGGTAAAGGCAACACCTCATTTAAAATCATCATCATCATCGTGCACAACTCGCCAAACTTTACAAGTTACAAAAAATAATACCGAGATTTTAGACTGGGTCTAGGTAAAAGTTCTTTCCACCCACTTCCTCTGTGACAGTCAACTGCTTTGACAGAACTGACACATCAGTTTTCTTAAGAAATAAAGGTGCTTTCAAATGAATACTTGTGTGACAAAATGGATTTTTAAACTGTCCTCTAAGTCATGCTGCTTGACCAATAATTACATAAATACAGAAGAGAGACATTAAAGATTCATGTTACCCATTTTAACAAATACTATCCTGTCAAAGGCGCTGGCAACGTACATACTAAGAAATCAGGCAGTAAATACAGGAATAGTGCATAACAGCCATCTTCACATTCCATGGTGAAACCCTACTTAAATTACCACACATGACAGCATTAATGCAGAGACTGGTCTCCAAAAAAAAAGGAAGTCTGAACCTTAGTAGTATCTATCTCTCTTTGTTTATAAGAGATACAGCTTGACTTTTCACACACAAGAAATATTTTCTCTTCACTACTCTGGAATCCAAATACTCTGCTACCACGCTGTCATGAGGAAACAGTAGTTTATAAACACATTTCAAGAGGACTGGAAGACTTATTATTCAGTCCTTTTGCAATCGAATAGAAGGCTTGAGTCCTGTAATTTTCTTTAAAGTAATTATATTTATGAACGCAAAACCAAATTATAAATCATGACAGACACAGTAAATATTTAAATAGTAGGCTGTAATTCAAAAAGGTCTTAAGCTGTTCCTGCTTTAGGCATCATTAGAACAATGGTCAGAGTTAAACACCTTCCAGATGAACTTTGCTGATACTTGCAGGTTTCACAGACAACCTCCAAAATGCAGCTTGCTGTAGCAGTAACAAGTACAGCAGCATTTATGCATGCATGACTCAAGAATGAGGCCACAGGGAGATTTATCCTGATGTGCTTATCATTCCAATAAAGAAGAAAACCTTTCTTCCCCAAGTTGGGGGGAGGGGGCGGGGCGCGGAGGAGTCAGGGTTGCACCTTTTTTCTCCATAATGTTTAAATGGAACGAATCCCAAATTGCTGAAAGACTTTTAATTCTCAAGCACACTGTACTCTTGATCCTCCCACCCTCTAAGGAAAGAACTTTGACACTAAAATTTAAGAGATTAGTGCCCCACAGGTGATGATTACAGTGGCATGAAACGTAAAAACCACAGTATTAAATTGTGAGCAGCGTTGGATCAAATTAAAAAAGCAAACAAAAAAATCCCACACAAACTATACAACTAAAACCACAACCCATACACATGGAAGCTTTTGTTTGGGCAGGAGAAACATTCTCAATACAAAGTTCTTTGCAACTAAACATCTAAGATGCAGTGTCAGGGAGCAGGAGCAGGCAGTTTTCCTGCAGTGGAATTCAGAGGTCAGCTGTGCGTGACAATTATCTAGTGATGACCAGTCTTTGTTTTAAAAAAATAAACACATGAAAAAACCCCACAATTTGGATAAATGTATTAAGTTGGATACAGTCAGGCCTTTGCTAGTAAGAGGTTTGAACACCCACACTGTGCTTCCTACTCTCCTCACCTGATACTTACCAACCCCAGCACTAACCATTATAGAAATAAACGAGTTTCATTAAGATGATAATACTACCCAGTAATTCAATGAAGGATTTTATAATCTCAGCTGCAACAAATTCAGAAGTTTCCCAACTTCTATGGAACATTATTTGTCTTTAAAAAACCACTTCCATTGCCAAATTTCAGTGTCAGGACCACAGGCTAGCAAGGTTTGCTTGGGTTAAAATGTTTACCCTCCTACTTAGAGTCAATGATACAGGCAATTATTTACTACTTAACATTTTCGTATGGAGAACCACATCCTGTGTGACACTGCCTTTAGGATTCTGCAATAAAGATTAACTAAATACTTCCAATTCCAATGTATCAAGCTTCCTGAAATTTGTTTCATTTCCATTCCTCCTTTTGCACAAACCTGTCAAGTTTTGTCCAAGCCAAAAAGTACTGAACATTAAAAAAAGCAATTAATTTATTTTTGGACAGGACCAGATTATATTCAATTTTTACCTCATTCTACAGCACACATTGGCCCCACATTTTGTTTATATGACCGAACCACCTTCTCCCATTAATATAAAAATTCTTTATGAAGCATAGCTTTTCTTGATTTTTAGTAATTCTCAATGCCTTCTGGCCTGCCCCACCCCCACAAATACATAGACATTTTAGACCAGATTGTTTGGCAGTTGACTTTTTTTTTTTTTACTTTTTTTTTCTGAAAATCACCTTTTTTTCTCCTGTTGTTTGTAGGTTCTATGCATAATCCCATAATTATTTTTAAGTATTCCTGAATACTGATGGCAAACTTTATAGCATCTCTCAGTGTTTAAATAAGAATCATTAAAAATAGTAGTAACTGCACATGGTGTGCCTCATGCATTGCCCAAGAAAATGTTGGTAGTTCATAACTTGGCAGAGATTATCACACACACACGAGGAAAGTCCCAGTAAAAATTCTTATTATTTGCTCTTCTTTAAAAGATGTTTCACATTTATGTTCTTCCAATATTTTGTCTGAATAATGACAACAGCACTCAGCTCATAGTAAATATTTCTGCTGCACGTCATTAAATATTGGGGCCACACAGTGCAGTATTCTAGTACATCTATAGAGCAACAGTAAGGTTGGTTTGGAATTTAGCTGTATTCTCCATTAAAATTAAACAAATAAATATGTTGCAAGTCAGAACAAAATTCTTTGTTGTTGTTGTTCCTATTCTAGAGAGAAAGCACAGTTCCTGACTTTAATTCTAAATTGAAGTACTAAGAAGGCTATTCATGCTTTATAATCCTACAGAGAACAAGCATACACAAAAAAACAATACCTGATGCTTCAAAGGAGAACTAAAACAAAACAAAGAGTCTCACTGAGGAGAAACCTGACAGGCTGAGTTTCGCAAGTTTCTACGGAGTTACAGATAAGAAGGTATTTTTCTGCTGGACATTTTCTGTATTCTTATAAACTAGCCACAAGCCTCAACTAGTTTCCTGCTCTTCCTTAACTTCAGCAGCTGTAAATATTCAAAATTGTAAAATTAACCAGACATGTTAATAACTCAGCTGTGGTGCTGTGAAGCAACAAACCCCTCTATATGACCACTCTGTAAAGTGCTCATCACCATCACTAACCTTCAAGTGCAAGCACTCCACAGGAAAGCGTTCGGGATCAGCCCACTCCACTGCTGCCTTCACTGGTGCCTCCCGGCTCCGTCCTATCCTGTTCTGTCCTTCCACAGCACGTGAAACGGGACAAGCAGCTCCATCTTCTCACCTTCAGAAGGCACCGCTAACAAGGCCAAGGCATGCTTGCTTTATTGCTTTTCCTTGATTAAGTACACCCCAGCACCTGCTTTTCCCTCTGGGGTCCTCATATCATTCATGCCCCTTTCTGGATCAGTCATCCCTCAGGAGCATTATCTATTACGTAAACGGGCATCTTGTCTCTGCTACCTCCCAACAACATTTGCACCGGGTCCGGTCAGGAAAAGCAGTCACCAGTCACGCCTTTTCAAAGAGGCAATGGCCAAAAGGCACCTTGTTGCTGCACGCTCTCCTCACAGGCCAGGTGTGAGAATTAAGACTCATCAGCTTCTCTCGGCTCACCTCTCTCTCCAACCAGGACCCACCTCCCATCTATTTCTGCCCTGTTTGTAAACTTCAAGAAAACGTTTTCATCATCCCCACAGCTGGAGCGACCATTTTATTCCCCCTCTCAGTGCAGGAAGGGGTCCGCTCCCGCCCACCTCAGCTGACTGACCCTCCTCCGCGCCTCCGCAGCCGGCCGCCGGGCGCAGCTGTGGTGCCGCCCCAAGATGGCGCCGGCAGCGCCG
>NW_008824233.1:1502304-1544606 GCF_000699105.1 Pygoscelis adeliae | reverse complement strand
CCTCGCTCCGCGATTCGGGAAAATGAGCTTTCCTAAAACGTTCCCTACCTGAGGGCTTAAGGCACAGGATGGTTCCCCCCCTTCCCACCCCCCCAGCTCTGACGGCCGAGCAGTTCACTCTGGGAGGCCCAGGACTTCTCTCCTTGTGCCCTGAGCCGCTGCCGAACAAATCCATGTATCCGCACCCCCGCCGAATTGTGAAGCCAAAAGAAGGCCCAGTGTGGTGGTATAAAGCAAGCCTGATGTTTATGCTAGAGGCAGGATACTAATACCTCCTCCCCGTCTCTTATGAATTATAACGCTTATGTTAGGGGTGCAGGTTTTTAAGAGTTTCTTATATGCGAGTTCATACTTCAGAAAAAGCCTTTTTGGGCATGCGATTTCTGGGCTTTATTGCATCTTGACTTACGGAAGGTACTTAAAACAAAAACGTCTACAGCAAGGAATGGAGAGAAATACTTCCTCATCATTTGTAACATAAAAATCTACATATCAAAATCAGTAATGGCTTTGATGTCCCATAAACTCTCAAAAATTATTTTTTATGGGAGCATCAATAAACAGTCCGCTAAATATTAAACAGAATACCCTAATGCTGGTTGTTATAATAATGTAAAACCAGAGTTGTGTAACCAGAGGTGGATAAATGTTTTGCTTTTATTAATAACCCATCTACAAGAGAGTTAACGACAAGAAGAGAGCAGCAAATCAAAGAAGCCCAATCCATAGCTACAGGCAAATGAGTCATCCTTGGTGCCTAAACAGATAGCCAGAATACTCATCTCTGGCACCAGTTCACCATATTAATTATGAAAAAAAGATGATCATGGAACAGCAACACAGCAAAGCCACACGTACGTTGTGAGACTAATACAGCAAAACCACAGAATCTTAAAATTTAAGTGAGGGTGAAAAAGGACACTATTTTTTTTTCATTAGCTGAGGGCAGGTTATACAATGCTTAGTCACTATTAAGGAGACACCTTCTTGTTCACGTTGTGCTTTTTATGATCTAAGTTGCATCAAAAGATGTAGGCAGATTGGTTTTAGATGAAAAGCATTTCCACCTGAATAAATGATAACCGTGCCTCTGTTAATAAATACCCTTCAATATAGCTTCTATGTAGTCAGGCAAAAAAGTGTTATAATAATAAACAGTGAAGAAAAGTCATAAGATTAGTCTTTTTCCATGAAGTGAAAGTCAATGCTAAAAGAAGCTAGGAAAAATGTAGACCACAAATTAATCTAAGTGAGTAGTGGTGCTGATCTTTACTTCCTTCAGAGTCTGCTGTGTAACAGAGGAAGAAAACAACAGGCATTTGGGGTTTTTTAAACAGCGTTTTGGCTACAAGATAAACTAATTGTCTTAGTGGGAAGAGACTACTATTTCTGCGAGGCTGGGCTGTACTTGCAGCTCTGCTGGATGCAGTGGGAGTTGTAACCATGGTAGTAACACAGCTCTCCTCTCAGCGTACTAGAACACATCAGTTGCCTTTTGAAAGCATTGAAAAAAACCCTCAAGGCAGGTCTCCTTTCTCGCTGAAATGGCTGGACCAGCCTGGGGAGGTAGACAACATGTTGACAGCACAGTATTAATCTTAGCACCAAGGGAAAAGGACAGATGTACTCACTTTTCCTCAGAAGAATAAGTGTGAAGTTGTATTGGGCACCTTAAGTAAGAGAAAGGGAAAAGCAACAGAGATAAGAGAGGAAGCAAGACTGACAAGGTAATTTACTATATATACTTTGTGTTTCACAAAATAGACCTCATCACTCTGTAATAAAGCTTTCAAAGTTTCCCACATGCTCTTGAATGCAATCTTGGCATGAAGTGATTTTTATGCATGGATTTTCTCTTTATCTGCTATATATTAGGAACCAACTGGAATACGTGTTAACAGTATTCCAACCTACTCTCCTAGGCATAGATGAAACAAAACAAAATAACACTTTCCAACGTTAACAGCCTTGAAGAGAAAAGAAGTAACAGAGCAATACTAAAAACACTGAGTTCATTTCTGCCTGGATTAGGCAGATTTTTCTGCAGGCTGAGCTACTGTTTCCTGTAGCCATGCCACATTCTGTTTTGACCTTTCCATTTTCAGTCCTACCAGGACTTGCTGAGCATGTGGATAAAAGATCAAAAAGGGAGGAAAACTGGACTCTCTACTTCAGCAGATGGCACTCTTCCCTCCTGACTCAGGGCCAGAACCAAGGCTCCTAGGCTGTGGTTTGGGGCATTTGGGCTGCAGGACTTGCCAGCTCTCAGACAGCCTGCGCAAGGACAAACTGTTCCAGCCACTTGTGTCCTTGAAAATGTCCATGTTTTGTTTGTAAAAGACAAGCAAGAGAAAGATTGCCTCAGCTTGGGAGTCACCCAAATCGGGCAGATGGAATCATGTCACTTAGCTTACAAAGTTACTCACATCCCCCCTCGGATTCAGCTAATCTTCCCTTTAACCAGACTGCAAAGTTGTGTTCTTCAACAGATTCATCTTACAGTTACACCCATTCATATAGCTTTATGTTAACACTTTGTCCAACTCTTCGTGGGCATAAGAAAAGATCTTGTCAATATTTCTTTAATACAAATACTGGTTTCTAACCATAAATCTAAATGTGATCTCAAAGGAATATAACAACGATGTTTCCTTTTGATAAGAGCGCATTACTCCAGGGAGATTTATCTGCAGAAGAGGTGGCACATGTAATATGTGCAAATTCAACAGTTTTGCATGCAATTTCCTTTCCCAAAAGCCATAGCAAAAATTGGTACCCCAAGCAATTTCTAATTTGAAAGCATATTGCCTGAGATAAAAACCGTGTTTACACTACAGAACAAAAGCTGCAACGTATTTCATGTGACTGATTGCATTTCAGGAGAAGATTGCAAATACAAGAAAACGGAATGCAACATGGAAAGGACTAACCACAGAAGCCCACACTGTTCACTGAAGACTGCCACAAGATTTCCCCAAAGGCACAGGAAATCTGTAGCACACTGACCTGACTTTTTTCAGGTGCTGTCACAAAGCCGATGGACACATAGCTTTTTGTGCTCAAAATCTTGTATCAGTGTTTAAGCTGCAGGAATATTCGGGCACCTCAGTAAACAGAAGGACACTATACATGCATCTCCTGTTACTGAGCCAGCTACCAGTGAGGCAAGGGAAATGGAGAAGAAACAGTAAGAAGATGTCTTGAACACTTCAGATCATTCTAGAGTCATGAGTCTCAGATTCTGCTGTTCTTACTCTATCACCTGTTAAAGGAGAGATATAAGAATCTAAAACCTAAGGCAGATTTCCTTAGGAGCCTTCTGGCATGTCCTGGCAGAAGACAGCACTTGGAATTGATGCAACTATCTGAGAAGACAGTCCTTTTAAAAAAAAACCCTGCAACATTTTAAAGGGGAAAAAATACTCTAAGCAGAGCCAAGTTTTAAAATTTTCAGTGTTCATCCCTGATCAGAGAGAAAGAGGCTTTCATGTAAAGTGGCAGCATTTCTGCAAAGATCAGAACTAGAAGCTACAGTGACTTCAAATGCTCTGCCCGCAAAGAACCTTTTCATTTTTTGCTTTATTGTTTGCGATTATGAAATGAGTCAAAAAAATGTATTAAGCATTCAATTTGAAGCTCTGCTTGGAAATAATCATACATTATAGCACTTCTGATGGATTAATTATTGGCTAGATATTAATGTATTGAGACAGATATGTCAACAAAAGTTCAATACAAAATTGTTAAGAATATAGGTTTTCCCATACCCTATTAATTTTCATCAAATACATATAAAGCTGTACCTTTGTTATAACTTAAACTTTTATGTTTGTTACAGTAAGCTTAACTTCTTGATTAAATTTCAGATGGGTGCATTGCAATTTCTCTCTCCTGGCTTTTTCACTGATAGATCTCAGAATCTTTGTGGAGATGAAACCTTATTTTAAAAACTAAGCCACCTACCAGGATTTGTTCCTAAGTATCTGCCTTCTGCCAACCAACAGGTCACACTTCACACATGACTGTGATCTCATTAAACACCACTGTACTGCCTCACTTCATCCAGGAAAGCACTGAAAGGATAAACACGATAGAAACCAGTTTAAAAAAGCACGTAATTCAGAAAGTATCCATCAATAGTTAATATTAATTGCAAGTCCCTGCTGTACATGCTACAATTGTTAGTGAATTGTTCCCTTAGTCTAACTGATGATCGTTAAAGTATCTATGTAGGTTTTCATCACTGAAGTTACTTTGCTTTCACCTCATGACACAACTTGCACGTAACGCTTTAAAGGCAGTGTATGACTGTACTATCCACTGTAACTCACTGCAGAGCAGCAATAATGAAGACTAGCATTGCAGCAGTGTCTGAAAACATCAATGCAGTTGAGAGACACAGGCCCGAAATAAAAACCTAAAATAAATAAGATTGACCTGGACAAACGGCCTAATGGTTGGGGAGGGCAGAGGCGGCGAGGGACTTTGCTGGGGAGAATGTAGTTAAATCTGGAAATGAGCTCCAATCCAAAAGGTATGATGATCTGTTTCAATCATGGACTGAAGAAACTGGAAATATCTCAAACACACACAGAGCAGAGGGGGGTGACTCCAAACCCTAGTTCCGAAATTCATGGCTCAGTACCATGTCTGTCACTTGGAGTTTAATAGAGCTAACAAACAGATAATTGGCAGTTAGTCTTTTCTCCTCCCGCAGCATAATAGAATGGGTTACACGGTAACCTTCAATTATGAGATATTAATCAGAAGATCATTTAAAATTTCCTGCAGAAAGCACTTTTAGCTACCTTTGGGCCTAATAATAAATTTTATTCTGCATTTGGAGAATCTGACTGAAGCTCCAGTGCCATTTAGCATCTTATTTCACAGACAAGTGATTGTCCTAGGCAATTAAGCACCTGCAATACAGAGCCTGGTGAGAGTCGATTCATTGCCAAATGATCCATTGTTCACTGAGCAAACAACATGGTGAAATATGAAAAACAGAGGACTTTCTTTGCTCAGAAGCGGTTTCCAATTCTTTCTTTTTTTTTTTTTTTGTTGTTAATGGCCTTTTCTTTCACAACTTGTTACTGCTTTGAATGAAGTATTGACAGATGTCTCAATAAAAATGCCAGTTTTCTTTTCTAATCAGTGGTACAAATTATTTTACATTTTTACCTGCAACATAGTTGCTCTAAATTCTGTTGGAAAGCTTCATAGGGGAGAGAAAATGCTGTTCCCCCTGCAGAACAAAGACCCGAGAAAGAGGTGGAGAAAGATAACAGCACTAAAAATGAGAGTAGGGAGGTGGTCTGGCAAGGGTACCATCCCCGAAATATTTTTCCATGGGTGGCATGACATTGGGAGGAATTTTCCAGAAACTTTGTGCTAGATGATGTGTGTGACCGCTCACTGCAATGCTGGGAGATTCTGGAGGGATCTGGTATATTCCCAGTGGTGCTACAGATCTGGGTGGTTAGTAGCAACATAACTGTACTGCTTCCAAAAACTCCCAGCTAGGAATACAAATGCTTATAGTCTAAAAGGGGGGTAGGCAGGAGACTGGAGAAGAATTAGGGAAGCAATGGCCTTACCCGAAAGCCTTCTCAAAATGAGACATTATGCGGGAACGTGAGTAAATATCAACCCAGTCTTCAGTACTTCTGCACTAGCCTGGCAACCCGCCGTATGCTCGGGGATGTGTGGCTGTCCTTGATTACAGTCCACAGATTTCAAGTTTTGACTTAAAGTCAGAATTCAGACTCCCTCGGTTTGAGGAGGAAAGTTGTTCTAGTTCTTTTCTTCGCACATCTGCGTTCCTAGGATGCAGTCCAGGCTCTGCCAGTTTTCTACCTGTGCTCATTTTGTCACAGAAGGGACACTTGCAATTTCATAACCCATGGTATGGGTAACTTTCACAGGGGAATTGAGAGGTTCCTCATTCCTCCTCTTCACTCCTGCTGCTGCATATGGAGCACCACTGATGGAGCCCATTAATTATACATCAAGTATGCACACTTATTCTTTATGAACCCATGAGAGTAAAATATGTATTTGCCTAACTATTGGCTTGTTAATCAAAGTATTTTGACCAGTGTAGTTTTTACTTTGCATATAACCTAAAAAACCCGAAGTTACTAACCAAGACAACCCTATTGCAAAATTTTGTTTCTCCGGCCATGCATTTGGGAAAAATATACCCTATTAGGTATCTAGTGAAAACTCTTATAGTTATTCCCTTACCTAATAAAACGCTGAATATCATTTTGTTGTTCATACCCCACTGATGTTACTATCTAATAATTTCATGAGCCGTTTTCCTCACTATTTTTGGATTTGATGTAAGATACCTGATTAAAAACTTTCTTGACCTCAAAGACTTATTTTCATGAATAAAGGGCTCACCCAGTTCAGACGCAGACAGAAACAGCCATAAGCCATGAATTTCTCTGTACACCTGAAACTTTCCCTCAAAATTCAGCAGTAAGAATACATGTCCATTTCTGCAAAAAGTGACAAAGAAATCCTGTCTTTGGCCCCAAACCAAAAACTGAGTTTCCATTACTTTTTTTTAAGCTTGGGATTTTAATGAGACAGTTTTAGAAAGATTATTAACATGGAGGACTACTTCTCTAATTATAATAACCTTTCCGATTCTTTCAGAATAAATTTTGTTAAACACTTTTCATGCAATTTGCTTCATTATCTTTTCATTTAAATCATCTTCAATGACACACCGTTTAATTAGGTTTGTTGTGCAGGTACCGATGGTTAAACTTGTGCATTCAGCACATGCATTTTCATTTGACTAACGTAATAAATCTTACTCATGCCAGTGTCACTATCTATTAAAAAAATTAAATAGGCATCATCCAGTTAAACGAAGTTTGCAAAATGTTGTTTATAAAGAATTGTTCTTTCACACCATTATAGGATCCTTTATTGACAAGCTTCCTGGTGTTCTCTGATCCTAGTAATAAATAAAGATTTACTTGTCAACATAAGCTGTAAAATGTTACCTGCCAGGAAGTTAGCCAGTGTTCCCCTCTAGTGATAAATATGATTCCCTTTGTTGTAGTATTATTAATGTTGCATTTTTTCCTGTTATGAGATTTAACAGCCAAGAAAAGAAAGAAAATTGCCTAGTAGTTCATACCAAACATTTTACACACACACACACAAAAATCTCACATAATAACTCACAAACTTACTTTGGCCTGCGGCAAGAGGTATATATTCACATCTTGTTAAATTTGCAGATAAATAGGTATTCCTGTGCACAATATTTTTATTGTCAAAATATATTGTTCAATAGCTGAAAAACATCAGCAGAATACTTCAGAAAGAATTCCGGCTACGATGATTAAGGGTCCCACAAAATCCCCTCTGTGCTTCCATTACTTTTTTTAACAGCTTCTTTTTCAAATGAAACAAGATTTGCAGGGAAAAGTAATACACTTTCCTAGATCAGCTGATATAATTGGGAAAAAGGACAAGCTTTTAGCCTGCAAGCCCCTCTGTAGGTCTGATGCTGATGGTGCTGTCTTTTAGATATTTAGCTACTGCAAATCAATCGAGGTATGAATGTCAACATTAGTAAGCATCAGTCACTAAAAGTCTATGGTCAATTTAGCTAAGACGAGACTAATTAGAGCTGAAGCAATACTTTCCTTACAGGTCACTGACCGAGTGAAGATCTGGTTTGTTACCTGAAACTGACAATCCAGGCCTTGAATTTTGTCAGACACAGAATATAGACAAATGTGGTAGTGAACTCCAGTAATTTGTTGTGTACCATTAAATTAATACAAGGTCTGCTGATGGATCCTGTTCTAGGACTATTTGTTGAGAGATGGCACAAGTCAGGTAACATTGAAGAGCATGACAGTGTAAAACTCCCCTTGGTTGACAGCCAAACTGTAGTACTTAAAAGCAGTGATAGTTACATCTGGAAGCGTGCTGGCTGGATTTCCAGCAGTTTCCCCCCCTGGTGAAGGAGCTGCTGTGCCCCTCTCACAGTAGAGGTGAGGTACAGGATTGTGAGATGGCTCAGATGGTATCCCAGGACTAGTGACTAACTAGTCATTAGTTTAAAGCATTTGAGCCTAAAAGGCTTCAGAAAATATAGTGGAAGAAGGAGTGCCCATTTTCATTCAAAACACAGCTGCCAGAGGAGAATGAGGCACTCTGCGCCTCTCTCTGCGTCCATCCCCTTTCTCATCAGCATGCTGATGGGTAGTCTCCTCACAGAGTCAGGAGACCTGGTTCAGGACTACAGTACCTCTTTTCCAGAAAAGTGCTTCCACCAGTGGGCTATGCTTCACTGTAAAATAGCTTTACTTTCAGCTTTTTTTTTCCCTGTAAGCTGCTCCACTTTACAATGAAAAGCAAAATCGCTAGGACCACGGCAAAAAAGAATGACCCTGTTCACGGTGGGTCGCTTCTCCAAGGACTGTGCATTCAGCGACTGTTTTATGAATGACTATCAGGCAAGTGCTCTTAGGCTCAGAAATGCATGGCTCAGATAAGAACAAAACCAGACGTAGAAGATGATCTTTTAAGCTCCCGCAGAACATCTGAGGAAAAATAAATGAGAATGGCTAAGGGCTCTATGCTCCTTCAGTATAACAAAGCTACTTTGTAGGTCAAGCTCACTGCAATGCTGTAAAAAATGCTTAGGGCATCAGATCTTCTAAATTAAAGACCACAGTGAACAGACACGGCTGGTATGCATCCACCCTTCCTGCATGAAAAAGGCAAAAAATATATTTTTATTCCATCTATAAACCACAAGAAAATTTTGAGATCTGTTCTTCTCTGGTTTTCAGGCTTTGTGACAGTAGGCATGACTGCAGTGCTGGGCATCAGCAAACGAGAAGGTCCAAATAGTTGAAGACAGTTTTAAAGAGGTTGTCAGTCATAGACAATGACAGTAAAGCTGGAGCAGCCGAAAATGAAGACAGAAACAGCCACCACTACATCTAAAAGTCACAGGAAGATTTCAGAAAAGAAGCGATGGTGGTTAGAGCAGAACAAGTTGATGAGCTGGGCATTAAATCCATAAAATGGTTAATGACAATATTTCCAGAGTGTTCTGTTTTGTACAGTTAACTGAATGAATCTGTGGTTAAAATATATAAATATATATTTAAAATAAACAGAAAAGGTGCTTTGTACTCAAACCCTTTTTTTCTCTTTTGCTTTGCTGCCGTGACGATAGTTTGATGTACAAAGTCCATACATGTACATGCAGCAGAATTTCTAATTAAAACTTGTGCATTTTTAACCTTTAAAATCATATAATTAAAGACTTAACAGTAACAGATACATAAAGAAGAAAGAATAAGAATTGTCTGAAATGTTGAATTTTGTAGTTCATGACTTTTCAGCACTTAATTATGCAAATCGTGTAATCTTAACATAGCTTTCTCAATGGAATATATCTTTCTGCTATTAAATTAATTTTCTATGTCTGCTTCTTTTACATTCTCTTTGTACTCCCTGTTCTCAGCGTAAAATATTAAAACATAGGGTCAAAACTAGAATTCAGTGTATATAGACTTAAATAATCCAGTGCTCAGAGAAAGAAAAAAAATAACGTGCAGTGTAAAGTTTACGTTCAATGAAACAAGCAACTATTATCTGTACTCATGAAAGTTTTCAAGGACAAAAGCAAGACTCGTGTCTTTTTAACCTGTGTATTTTACTGTAGGTTGAGAAAAGATAAAAGTCTGTTACGCTGTGGTAAAAACAAACATTTTGGGGTTATATTTTATAGATGGAAATAAAATGGCTAACCTTAAGGTTTTTGGTTTTTTCCCCTTTATCTAGATTTTAATCCAGTGCTATTCTCCCTCAGGGTAACTATTTTTTTCTTGGCTGGTCTCTCTCACTCCAATATATTTGGTTACATCATGGAGGTTGTACTTAACCCAGCTTTTTCTATATCGTCAGCAGCAGTAGCAAAGCATCACTGTCTTACTTCTTTTTTTTTCTTTTTAAACTGAAAATTATAATCAGTACCTATAATAATTGTTTTATTTGCAGGAGAATCTGGGCTGTACAAGGAAGGTGGTAGACTTTCTGTTTACCCTCACATTATATGAAATACTTACAGTTTTAGTAAAGAAAATTAAGCTTGTATATGGTTGGATCAAAAGAGAGAAATTTCATACTGCTGGTCCCATACTTTCTGGAGCAGGGATTTGAGATAAAATTAAAGTTTTGGCCAGCTAGGCAAACAACCAACAATAGCTACAATGCTTAATGCCATCTTTATTTTAACAAGTATGAGAAAAGATAGCAGACAGTAGTGGAGCAAACAAGAAATAGCTAAAATACAGAAAAAATACGATATTCCGTATTTACTGATACAGTAAAAGAGTAAATGCTATCAGTATTCAAAAATCACTCACAGTTCAGATTTAAGTCCCTCCAATGTGTTTTCTCCAAATGTCTCCTGTGTGCCTTTTATAATACATATTTGAAAATATCTTTCTGATTTTTTTCTGGTATATTTAAAATATTTGATTTTTTTATATTTAAATTTCTAAAACATTTTTCTGGTTTTCAGGAATTCTTTTTTCCATTCACCCACTTGTGAAAAAATAATTGTTATGAAAAAGGAACGCAACAAAACACATAATATTTAGATAAAACAGTTAATGTTATTAATAAAAAAGCCACAGACCCATAAAACCAACATGAACATGCAAATCTCCCACGTCCTTAATCCTGGTCTGACTTAATATAATGAAGAACACTGACTTCCAGACCACTGAAAAGAAGCCTGACCCTGATATTAGCTGCATGCTCTTTATTATTATTCTTACTTTGTTCACCTTCAGTGGAAATACGCTTTATACTCCCGTACAATTCATCCTGCCTCCCCCACTTTTATCTCGTAGCACGGGTCTTTCCCATTTCCTCCCAACCACATCACCCCTCATGTCTCTGGTTGGCAGCGGGTCATTCAGTGGGGATCCACTTAAAACTCCCTTCCCTCCTTAAAAAATCCACTTAAGAATCCCTCCCCTGTTGCTTAATCTGATACTTTTGGTGAGGGGCATACCGGAGAGTACCTAAGCTATCAAAGGCAGAAGTTATCTTCTAGGCAGAAGCTATCAAAGGCAGAAGGACCAAGTAAAAATGAAAAAAATAGATATGTATATGAATGAACAATTCCTGTTAGGATACACATTAAAATGGGATTTTTGTGTTACTTCTAATCGGGGGCAGGAACTGAAATAACACTCTAAGAATACAAACCTTAAACATCAACATCTGCAAAGTTAATCTGTATGCTTTGCTAGAACACAGCAGTACAGATTTGTTACTAAGGAGCACTAAAAATGGTATGTAAGTGGTGTTCACGCGTAAGGAGAAAACTGAAATAGAAGACCAACACCAATTTAAGATGTGGACTAGAAGTGCTTCTGTTAATGCAAAATGATTAAACTGAATGCTCTGGAAAATGAGGTAAATCAAGGGGATTATGGTATTTTTTTCTGCTCTCCTAAAGCTCCATAGAGTAGCAATGAATAGCAATTAAGAAAACCTACAGACAAGCGTCCCCTGTAACACTTACTATGCATCAATTACTTTCAGTCACTGTTAAAAGAATCCCAGGTGGCTATACAGGAATATAAGAGAAATCAACCACTAGTCAACCACAGAGAAACGCTTGGAGATTGTACACTTGTACACTGGATTCTTTAAAATAGATTATTGTAGTTAGTTCAGTGCTGAAATAATTGCATAGAACCAAATAACAAAGAACTACTAGAAGGAGAGCTCTTCAATTTAATCATACATTGCAAGTGCTTGAAGCAAGAGCTTTCAACTTTAGTTTTACCATCCTTGATTTTTGTCACAGCAACAGTTGAGTACTATTGTAACAAGATTTCTCAAAGGCTGATGAGATGAATTCAGACAGTAACAGGATCAAAGAATGGCTACCATGATGAGCAGAAGGACAAAGTGTCTAAGATACAAGAAGAAACTAAGTTTATTTAGTCTCCCAAGGAGAGATGAGATGCGGTTGCTGTTTATCAATACTTCAGGACAGTAAGCAAAAGAGGAGGAAAAGAACTGCTTAAGGTAACGGATGATACAATCACATGAAAAAAAACCCCAGCAGATTTCACATTGGCCAAGTATACACTTTAAAGCCTTCCTTTTTCCAGAAAAAAAAAATCAGAGCTCTGCCAGAAACACAGCCAAAGTCTTCACATCGAGCCTTTGTGGCTGTCCTTCCTGGAATGGGCTGTGTGCTACAGGCTTTTCAGCAGCCAAACGCCTTAGTGGTCCCATCTCCTTTTCCTGACTCAGCGGCTCCAAGATAAGGGAGGCAGAGGACACAATTTTACGCACTTCAGTTCTCAGCCTTCTAGCTCGGCATCGTACCAAAGTCAACAAGTTAGCCCTTCTGTACTACTGTAATTTCTATTGCTTTTCACTCTTCATCAAGAAAACTTCCTTAATACTTAGTTATTCCCAAGGAAATCTCATCAGATTTCAGCCACCTGCCCCCTCACTGCCATAAAGATGGAGACTGGTGACGAGTGGTGTCCTGCAGGGATCCGTACTGGGACGGGTACTGTTTAATATCTTCATCAATGACATAGACAGTGGGATCGAGTGCACCCTCAGCAAGTTTGCAGACGACTGAGTGGTGCGGTCGACACGCCAGAGGGACGGGATGCCACCCAGAGGGACCTGGACAAGCTTGAGAAGTGGGCCCATGTGAACCTCATGAGGTTCAACAAGGCCAAGTGCAAGGTCCTGCACCTGGGTCGGGGCAACCCCTGGTATCAATACAGGCTGGGGGATGAAGGGATTGAGAGCAGCCCTGCCGAGAAGGACTTGGGGGTACGGGTTGATGAAAAGCTGGACATGAGCCAGCAATGTGCGCTCGCAGCCCAGAAGGCCAACCGTATCTGGGCTGCATCAAAAGCAGCGTGGCCAGCAGGTCGAGGGAGGGGATTCTGCCCCTCTACTCTGCTCTGGCGAGACCCCACCTGGAGTACTGCGTCCAGCTCTGGAGCCCTCAGCACATGAAAGACATGGACCTGTTGGAGCGGGTCCAGAGGAGGGCCACGAAGATGATCAGGGGGATGGAACACCTCTCCTATGAAGAAAGGCTGAGAGACTTGGGGTTGTTCAGCCTAGAGAAGAGGAGGCTTTGGGGAGACCTTGGTGCAGTCTATCAGTACTTAAAGGGGGCTTATAAAAAAGATGGCGGCAAAATTTTTCGCAGGGCCTGTTGCAACAGGCCAAGGGGGAATGGCTTTAAACTAAAGGGGCGTAGATTTAGGCTAGATAAAAGGAAGAAATTTTTTATGCTGAGGGTGGTGAAGCACTGGCACAGGTTGCCCAGAGAGGTGGTGGGTGCCCCATCCCTGGAAGCATTCCAGGTCAGATTGGACAGGGCTCTGAGCAACCTGTTCTAGTTGAAGATGTCCCTGCTCACTGCAGGGGGGTTGGACTAGATGACCTTCAGAGGTCCCTTCCAACCCAAACTATTCTATGATTCTGTGATAATATATAATTTTCTAACCTCCCTCTTTTTCCACAGTATGTTCCTCTCAGTTGTGATTCCATCCTCCAAATTATTTCCGCTGAAATAGATATTCTGCTTTGTCACAGGCAGCTGTAGCTAGTTTACAGAGGTACCAACAACCTCACTCAATGTCTTTCTCTTTATTTATCTAGGAGGACCCAGAAGATAAGTCCTTAGATAGGAAATGAGATGTCAGATTTTCATCCATCGCGCTAGTGGATGTTTAAAGTGGAGGAGCATGAGGAGAAAAAAAATGAAAATCTCGTAATTCATTTCTCAGCACTCCAGACTAAGTACCTTTTAGGCTGGTGATGATAAAAGGTGAAAAAAAGTAGGATTAAATTTCTTCAGGCACAGGAGGGTACTGAAGCTGGGCTTGTGTATGTCCCCGACAACAAACCATTTAATAAATGTATGTTTTCACCATTTCCTCCTATGGAAAACTCCCAGGTGTCTAGAAATTCATCCTGATAAAGAATTGTGCATTACTACACTAATATTTGTCTATGTTTTCCATATTCTTCCCCTTGAAAAAGTTAAGAATAAGTCAGAGCTGTCCCTGTGTTGCTTTAATGCAGTGCATCAGGGTTTACATGGCTTTTCTACTCTCTATGCGGTGTAACTGCACGGCAGGGTCTGTCTTTATGCATTTAAAATAATACTCCAGCCTTCAGTGCCACCGCGGGGGGCAGACTGTTTGCTAGTGCCATGTTCAAACAGCCACAAAAATACAAAATAACCTTCACAGTAAGGCTCATTTAATCATAAAGTTTATAATCAAGCAGGCTACTCAACTGAGAATGCACATGAAGCTAGCTGGGAATAGAGAAAAACAACCTAAGCCTCATTCAAGACTGTAAAGATATATACAATGCAACCCTCACTTCCATCCCCCCTCCCAGAATCTGTCTCTTAACATTAACCTAGAGTTGAAATTAATTTAGAAAATAGTTTAAAATCTCATCGATACCATAAAGCTCGTGAAAAGGCATGACTATTTCCCCAGTACGCTTCACAGACGTTGCTGAATGCCCCTTTCACTGTCTCTCACTTTTCTTCTTATAAACCAAATTCTGTTAGACTGCAGGGGCAGGCTACAGCATTGAGATAATTGATAACAGTTGAGGCTGTTTCCCATTGTACCTCAACCGTCCCTCTCCTTCCTCACCTTTCTCTTGAAACGCTTGTTTAAATGTAATTAAGTAGAATTTAATGGATGCCTCTCACACTACTCATCTACTAACCCGGTAGAAGCTGCAGATTTCAAATGGCATCTTGCCGGACTTTTCCAGAGGTTGCAGCTCCTAGTGCCCGCATTTCCAGGACATGAGATGCGGGTGTATCACCAGGTCTTTTCAGGTGGCCAACCCATTCTGATTGCCTGAACTCCAGACGATGGCGTTGAGGCAAACGGATGGGCACCTGACTGCCTCATCTTCCAGGGATTTGGAAATAATAATCCTGGACAGAGATTTTACTGGTCAAGAGTACATTCATTCAAACCTATCCTTCCAACTTTTAAAGCACAGAATGAACAGTTGAAAATAGTTCACCAATTTCTTTGCGAATATTCTCAAGGATATTATGACTACAGAAAATTTATGCACTGTGATATTTGAACCATAGATGACAGTGTGCTATTGCGTGAGGTAAAGATTCAATACATTCGATTTTAAGGAAAGATGAGCGCTGATACATCATTTCTTCAAGAGTCCAAAATATTTAGAGGACAAGAAAGGACTACACAGACCATAAAAGTCTCACATGCAACACAAATTTCTATGCAACAAATATAAGTCGGCTTACTTCTTTCTACTTCCATGATTTAAGGGCCAGATTTGCCCATCACAACACACCACCACAACCCTTACAGCTATTTTACACTAATATGAATATGTGGGTCTATTAAAAATGAGTTAACAGGAATCCTAAGCACACAGTAGCACTTGCCGCTGACTCAGGTAGAAATTCAGCGTACCTGAGTTACCAGTCCTTTTGCAAAGTTTCTTCCTATACTACTTCCTTTCAGTAAATACATTTAATACATAACAGATTTATTATGCTCCTGACCCTCATGGATGATGATTGAGAGCTTTGAACTAGTTCTGCTCTCAGGTGGCTGACAGGTGCAAGTTTTTTCCTGTTAAGACTGGTGTTATTCCGCCTATGCTTCACACAGTTAATCTTGCTACTCCTGCGTTATCCCTTATATCTTTGAAAACATTTCCTGGAATACTGCAAGTAGGTTAAACACAGGACGGATCTTCTGATCAGGGCCAAACATCTCCAGAGCTGGCAGAGATTCAGAGCTGTTCTGTGGCTTTTTCAATGCTTTCTTCCATTTTCTTATGAGACTGATTTTTTTCCAAAGGGAAATAAAATACTGCTGCTTTTCTCTCTATGATATGTATATTTAGGAGATAGGTGGTTTTTGGGTTTGGTTTTTGTTTTGTTTTTGTTTTTTTTTAAGAAAGCTGGATCCCTTCAAACATCTCAATAAAGGAAAAGGATATATGTCCAGAAGGACAGGAATCAGCTACTTAATAAGACCTACAATCACCTATGAGTGATCTTCTCATAGTTCTTGAAATTCACCCTAAAAAGCCTTACAGAAACACTTTAAAATATACAAAATATGTAATTTTCCAAGCTACAACATTTGTATCCTGATACAGACAAAAATTTTGTGCAAGGTTTGTCATTCAAAACTTTTTCTTTTTTTTCTCCGTAGACCCGGCTATTCTTACAGTGTTTTATCATACCATTTCTAACTTGATGTTTTCCTCCCCTTTATGCCTTTCACTTTAGGTTGATTTAGAAATGGTGATTGTGAACAGCTATCTGCAATAAAACAATCCATCGTCCTTGACCACACTGATCAGCAAGTACCAACAAAAGAGCCCTGTTCCTTTGAACTCAAAGATTACATTATAAAACTGTGCATTTTTCTTTAGGTCAGTTGCTAGTTAAGCTTTCTTTCAAGATTTTATAGAAACCAATGTGATTTTTTGGGGGGTGTTTTTATTTGTGGGCCAAGTACTGTTATCTTTCCTCATATTTCAGCCTGTGAGAGAATGCCATCTTTATAAGCAATTAAAAAAATCTTCATGAATATCAGCCTGTAAAATCAATTTTAGTATGATGCTGATGAAGTCTGCACTTTTCAACAGCTGTGAAGGTGGCTTCAAGGGTGAATGGTGATTTCATATTTAAAAACCAAAACAAGACAGATAAATGGCATATGAAATGCTGAATTCAAAAAAAGCAACTCAAAACCCCAAGCAAATTACTACTCAGAGACAATCCATACACCACCGTTTAAGATGAAGATACATTTATGTACTTACCATGCGGTCATGTGCAGTTTGAATTAACTTGAATACTGATCAGATGAGGTTACTTGAAAACCAAGAAAAAGCAGACAGGCAATCCAAGTCATTATGGGCATGATGTGTATTGCACACAGAGAGTGGAATATCACAAACATATTGATCTAAAAAATTTCTGTATTGGTAGAGGTGACCTGAATATGCAGACATTTAAAATGCAGACATATCAATACAAATGAGTGAAATAAGCGGCATTTGGTATTCTAGGCAGGTAACGCCCATGAAAACTCTCATGCAATTGTACGAGTTACAATGTAACTTGGCTGTAGTACAGGATGGAAAGTTTAGATTGAAATTTTCCTTCTATTTTGCATTTAGAAGTGCGCTGAATCATCCCGTGTTTCAATAAATACAAAATAGAGTGTATTAGATAGTCGTTACAGAGCTAGGCTGACTCACTGATAAGAGAAAACTAAGAACTTGACATTAATCTTCTAATAAACATTACAGGATTTGCTGTTTTGGCCAGTATTTTAGAAGTGAAATGGATAATGAATACCTAGATACTATAAAAAATCTTTTGCAGAATGGCTTTCTTGAGAGTCAGCTTGCACTGCATTTGTCATATCAATATCAATCACCCTAAACTTCAGAAGATTTCTCCTTCATGTAAAGCAGAAGCAGCATATATTCAATGTGATGGATTTGTCCATAATTGTCAGCTCTGGATTTTTTTAATCCATTATGCCCAGTGTAGAAATTCAGCACACAGTTATATTCACTCTTTAAGTTCTGTTTGTGGATTAAAGGGCTCATAGCTATGAGGAAATTTAATGGTAACAGACAAATTGGTCACACCCTATGGGCTTCACACTTGGTTTCAGATATATTAATAACCAGGGTGACATCCAGATTTTTGTTGGGCACGATATCTATACAGCCATATACCTGTAAAACATTTTGGGTAATATCATTTGGGTAAATTTAATTTTTCAAGGGAAAAAATTCTAACTTAATTCAAATAATAGATGATCGCTAATTTCACTACTACATAGAAAATTCAAGGCATCTGTAATCTAAAACATCTCTTTGTAGATAATGTTTTTTATATAATTAGATCAATATATCCTGCACTATTGGGTGAGGTTACCACCTGAGATGACCCACGCTTACTTTCTGTGTCACTAAAAGCAGCTAGACAAAGCAAGCTCTATCACCCACTAAAGGGACAAATCTTGTTTAATTTGTTCTAAGTGCAGTCTATTATATAAAACACATAAAATGTCAATACGGCTTTCTCACAAAACAAGGAGCGTGTCGCTTTCTATTTGGAGTGATCGATGCAGTACTTTTTGAAGCACGAACTTAATATTAGGCATCCTTACCCATATTTAAGATATTTAAGATATTAACTTCTTGTACATCACTAAGGATGATGGCAGTATGGTGAGTGTTAACTAAGACAATAACAATTAGTTGAGTGAATATTTCTCTCATAAATCAGATATACCCCATAAAATTATAATTCCATTAAGTCTTTGTCATCACGATAATTTTTGAATGGAATGATTATTCAGGTTTGTAAACCAGAGTTCACTCAAGGCAGCAAAAAGGAAAGGATATGAATGATAGCTCCATATTGCCTGCAGCCACCCAGTGGCGTGCATGTACTGAAGGAAAGGAAAGGAAAAGTAGCAAAGTGAATTATAATGTACAGGCATCTGGAGAAAATGCCACAGGTGTTGACTGAGACAGCAGTCGTGGGAAAACGGACACGATCGCTCAGGTCAGAAAGTAATAGGAAAAAATAAGGATGCTTCACATTTCAACTAATGGCTGAACATTTAGGGATTACTGGAAATAAAGTGTTTACTATAATGCTAAGTGAATTTTGTGGTGATGACACCCCTATCCACTTAATGACAACACTGTGTTTCAGGGCATGATTTGAAACCTCCATCGAAAGTAAGGTACAGACTGTTTTCTTCCAAACAAACTCAGCTTGCAGTTAGCCATATTTGAATTCCACCCAAGGAATTCATTAGGCTGTATTGATTTATTGATACAAGAACCTGATCTAATTTGCATGTGTAAATTAGCAGGAAGAACATTTCCCATTACTTAGCTATATGGTTGCAATGACTGTTTACTTAATTTCCTCCTGCACAGCTCTGTTTTTTGCAAGACGCATTTGCAACCAAGGATGTCATCTCAGATTTAGTTACATGTTGCATATGCTTTATAAAAAAGTAAAGCAGCACAAACTTAAATGTCTGGGAATTACAATTTACTACCATTCATAAGGCTCTCAAAACAGAATGCATCGATCGTTTGGAGGACTTGAGTTTTCCTCCATAGAAATACTAGAAAAAGCTTATTTGAATCTTAAATTTCTCTTAGGAAGAAAGTGTTTTCTGTCATGTTTGATACAATTTTCTTAGAATTATCCTATACACATCTTAGTTTCAGTACTTTACCTTTGTGGGAGATGGGCAATAAAACTCACTTGAATATGAGATAATACATCTGTTTTACTACCCTTTTTTATAAGGAAATGGACATTTGGACACTTTCTCAATTCCAACTGAATGGGATGAATCAAGAAACAAAGTCCAAATGAAATTTATAATCTCATACTGCATCATTTTATCATCTGCAGATGATCAGATAGTTGAACAAATCTAGTTATACTACTAGTTTCCTTTCAGAACTCCAGAGAGGAGAAAACAAGGGAAGCCCATCACCTGAGGATTCATGATCATTCACTCCTTATATTTTTGTTCACTAGAGGATTTAAAACCCTTTTAAGAGTCCAGACACTCCTACCCCCCAGAAATACAAATTCAGTGTAGTTGGTTTCCAGTACTGTGCAGTGGGAGCTGAACCAAAGAGCGTGTCCTGCTCCAAAGGGTCTGCTCCTTCAAAAAGTGTGACAAGGTAAAGTAGGGCAACAAGCTTCCATCGGAAATTAACTTCCAAGAAGTGACTCAGTTATTTACTCTGAGACGCGTAACTGGGTAATTTTATGTATTGGTTAGTAACTTGGAAAAGCATAAATAAGAAAGTGAGATAATTCTAAGGCTATGACCTTACATTTTAACTCACCGGAAAGCTGTTGTGAAAACAATTTAAATGACTGAAAACACTGTGGCTACTTACTGATCTGTCCAAAACCCAGCAAGGTCACAGCTGCCTTGAAGTAGAAATTGAACAGTGTTCTTATTTTTTTGCTTTACTGGGAAGCAATTCTTGGAATGCTTCGTTTTCTTTTCACTAAAGTTTGCTAGGTAGCTATAACAGAGAAGAAACACTCACGGAAGATAAAGCTCCCACAGCAGAAAAAGTACCATAAACCCTTCTACAGGCAGTGCATCGGAGGACCTGCATCAAACTGATGTGTCAAATCAAAAGTTTATGGCAGCATGAACAACAATCAAGATGCCAAATTCTGGTGGTTTGCATTTAGGGATTAAAAATGAAATAACTGGGTTATTTAGCACCACGGTACGCAATGCCATGCAAAACCACCTTGTTGGCAGAAGACTGGAAGGTGACTAGAAAGACTAATTTTTAAAAGTTTCTGGAAAATTTCTCCCAAATTACCAACCAATAATTCTGAAATCTGCTCCAGGGACAGTGTTGGAAACTATAAAAAACCAGAATTAGCAAAGCCACAATAAATGGGATCGATTACAGAAGAATCAACACAGCTTATAGAAAGGCAAGGCATGTATCAAAAATACATTCTAAACATTTATAGTCAATAATAACGGAGTCCATAAGAATATAGATAAGAGAGGTCAGGTTAATACAGCATACATGGATTTCCAAAAGGCTTCTACAAGAATCTTTTTAAAAGGTTTTCAAACAGGCTGAGCAGTCATGAGAAGGAAGGTCCTCACATGAATAAAATAGCTGATTAAAAAGAAAGATATTGAAGGTTAGTCTAAAAGTCATTTCTCTCTCTGAAGAGAGATACTCAGCAGAGTCTTGCAGGATTTATTAGAGACCCTGGTGTTCAGCATGTTTTTAAGTTATCTGAAAAAAGGAGTGAAGAGTGTGATGACAAACTTTCAGGATGCTATTGTTATTCATGGTGGTAAAGATAGGAGTTGACTGTGAAGAACTGCAGAAAAACCTTGCAACCAAGCAACTGAGTGAGATAATGGCAGATGAAATTCCGGAAGGATAGTTGTAAAATGATGCACAAGGGAAAAAATAATTTTACCTACACAGTGATAAGCCAACCACTAATACGTAGGAATAGGATGTTAAGGTCACTGTAGATAGTGCTGTGAAAACATAAATCCAATACCCAGGAGTGCGAAAACAGAGACGTGCACACTAGCAATTACTGAGAAAGGAACAGAAAAGCAAACAAAAATATCATTATCTCATTGTGCAAATCCACCATACTGTTGCATCTTTAAAACCGTATGCAGTTTTGGTCCTCCCTTGCAGTGAGAATAATTCAGGGTATAGAATGGCCCCCATGAAAGGTCCCACTGGCTACACTAAGTCCTCCTAAACATCAAGCAAAAATGATTGTTTATTAACAGCTCTACTTTCACTGCTGCTGTAAAATAGAGGGAAAAGTAGAGGAAATTTTAGAACATCTTTCAGTTTTTTGGATGGTTGTTTACCGCAGCGTGGAGTCTTCTGATTTTGATAAGGAAAAATAAAGCAGCTTTTAAGCCTAAGGATTTAACGTGTAAAACTTGTACGTGGATCTCATAACTGGTAACAAGCAAGGGAGAACTACTGTGAGTAATGACTGTGTTTCACTAAAGAGATATTGAAAAAAAGCCAAACCAACCACTCTGTATCATTTTTTTTCATGTACTTAAAACAACAGCATATTGAATTTACAGGAAATCTCATTTAGAAATTACTAGTAATCTAACATTTTATTTCTCTCTTAGCTTATATTGGTTGACCTTTGAAGCTGGAGGAGAAATTATTCTTTTGGCCTGCGGGGGATAACTATAAAGAACTTAAGTAGGAAATCACAAGACCAGAAATCAGGAACTACTTGTATTTAGTACTGCTGGGAATGAATCAATACAGTATGGCAGTACAAAGGTATTCAATCTCAAGAAACCAAATTTGAGGGAATTAACAAAGTTAGCAATCGGCTTGCAATAGGATTTTTTTTTTAATAGGAACCAGTAAACTGGAACAGAACAATGCAGATTACAACGTAATCCCATTTAAAGTGGGATTTCTCACTCAGGAGCAGAAGTAACTGACTTGTACTGGAAAATAAGTTATTAAAAAAGAAATTATATAAAGAGTAAGCAAATTATATGGGAAAGTCAGACCTAAAGGCTTTAAGATCACAGCAGGAAAGGTACAATAATCTATCTGGTGCTTTAGGGAAAAGAACAAAAATCTTAATTCCAGGGAAGAGGATTATGCCTTTACTACTTGAGGATTTGGAGTTTAAATGAATACTGCACGGCATTTTCATTCTTGTCCCACTGGCCTTCATCAGCCTGGTTAAGCTCAATGCACAGAGCAAAGATGAGTCTTCAGCATTGTTGCCAGGAGTATAGACTTATTTGAATAACATTAGCCCCCAGGAGTAAATTAAATTCATTTCCCCCCCAAATTGTACTACGTATTTGCACATAATTATTTGTACATAGTACATAATTGTACTAAAGCTGGTGGCTGAGCTACTGTAAATTATTTCTATTTGAAAAATTAAGATGAAACTTCAGCGCTTTTTGAAAGGTTGCAAAGCTTTTTTAAATCCAAGAGGAAGCTTATATTAATAATACTAGTCTTGAGAAACCAGCGTTGGTAATTCAAATGCGGAGGAGACTGACAGGGACAAAAAAGTACAATGTAGCGATCTGGAAAGAAGTATTGGTAATTTCCACCAAGAGAGGCATAACTGCAAACTGCGATTTTTCCTGTGCTTTTAGTTCTCACGTTTGATCTCGCACAACACAGAAACACTGCCTACAAGTATTTTGTATATGCGAACAAGGAAATCTTCAGGTCTCTGTGGTTTCTAGGAAATCACGTTTTGACTCAGCACAAATGGAAGATTTTAAAAACTATGCAGGGGGTGTTTAGCACATCACAGAGAAAGGATGTAAGTCCTTAGGTAACCATGCTGTTGGTATCATTGAGGAAGGCTGGATTTGCTTGCGAGAGGGGGGAAGGCGGTTTGTTCTGTACGAATTTGTTATAATAGCAGTCTTACAAGCTTCTACCAGTTACCAGTCAGTCCCAATAAGGTTTTTCCCCTCCCTCTGATGCTCAGCTTGCCTTCTGGGCTTCTATTCTCAGTGCCTCTGCAGCATCAGATATTTTCTTCATGTAAGTCCCATGACGAATGGGTAGGTAATTTGGGCACTCCTAAAGGCAGTATTAAAATCTCTCCTGTGTTGGATTTGCATTCCTTGCTCGTGACTAGATCAGCTGCTGACATTTGGGATCAGGAGGAAAACCTCCTTTCTGGCTCCTCTCTCCTCCCTGACTGCAGACAGGTCACGGGCTGATTTTTTTGTTTTGATTTGTGATATAGGACACTAATACCCTTCATCTTTTCTGTTCTGATCTTGTGATATATTGCAGTCACGCCTTTTGTTTTTTTCTCCCAAGTAAGTTTTGCATTTTTTATGTTTTTGAAGGGTGCGCTGTGGCCAGGGCTGGGGGAAAGTAATGAGGAGAAGATGTCCAGGTCTCTCACAGACTAGCAATTTATTGCATGGTTGCCTGCATTTGGATTAACAACTTCAGGTCCTTCCATTATTTTATTCTCCTATTATTTTCTTTGCAATAAAACGACTTCAGAAATTATCATGCCACATCCCACAAGTATCAACCACAAAATGGTTATGAGGTCCTTGTTATCACAGCTTGACCTCCCTTTAAGCAAAGGCAATGTTCATCTCTCAATGTCCTACTTAAGGAAAACATACCCAAGGAAGTTGGCTAACATAACTTTTGAGAAAGAATAAACATTGCACTGTAAATACCAGTTCATTGAAGTATGTTAGGTAGTAATATAGCATCCAGCTTACAGTTGGGGAAAATAGAGTATAATGTGAATAAGAAAACAAGAGGGAAGAGAAGAGAAAAGAACTCTTAAATGCACGAGGAAATGGTGTTATGGTCTACTTAAGCTGATTTTCTGAAGTCAGTGGAGACCTTCCTCCCGAGGAATATTGTTCAGTCACAGACTTAACATAACCTAACCTTTTGCTGTGCTAATTATCTCTTCTTTCCATTCTGTCTTTCCATTGCTTTTCCACACATGCGTCCTAAAAGTAGCAAGTTGTGTCATGTGAACAAAGCACTACTGAGGATTCTGAGAAAATGAAAATTCTTTTTTTTTTAAACGTAAACAGCTACTTTTTTAATTAAATAAAAGTATGCAGATATATTGTAGAGATAACCTATAGTTCAAGAAAGCAAATTAAAGTGTTAGCATAAAACAATTATTTTAATAAAAGCAAATAGACACAGGAGTAATTTGTTACAAAAAGACCTAATAAATTGAAATCCATGTATAATAGCATTTTTTCAATAAGACATTATAATAACAAAAGTAATAAATAAGCCGAGGAAAACTAAAGATTTAAATCAGCATGGGAACAGAGTAAAGGTGAAAAGGAAACAAAACATCACTCAACTAACTGAAGTTTGATGTTTTAAGCTTCAACAATCAATGTCACCTTTAGTCCACTAATCAAATATATGTATACACATAGAAGCACTCTAGTAAATTATACATATACATACATATATTTTTCATTGACCTACTTCTGTTCCAGCTCATTAAAGTGACTCCTTTCCCCTCTAGTCCCCTCTGGCTAGATGTAATAGTGTCTCTGCCTTCTGGCTAGGCGATAATTAAATCCACTAAATAAGTGGCAAGTAGGTGGGAAAGAAACTATTTAGGCTTATTCCAAAGGGAGTGGCTCAATTAACACTTTGTTTAGGAACTTGGCTTTTAAAATTTTATTGTAACTTGAAAGCAATTCTGAACTCACAGTTCCTAGTTGGTTTGGTCCTTCCTTTCAGGTCATATGTCTCAAACAGGAACCTATACTCAGAAACATAGCATTTTTTCAATAAGACATTATAATAACAAAAGTAATAAATAAGCCGAGGAAAACTAAAGATTTAAATCAGCATGGGAACAGAGTAAAGGTGAAAAGGAAACAAAACATCACTCAACTAACTGAAGTTTGATGTTTTAAGCTTCAACAATCAATGTCACCTTTAGTCCACTAATCAAATATATATGTATACACATAGAAGCACTCTAGTAAATTATACATATACATACATATATTTTTCATTGACCTACTTCTGTTCCAGCTCATTAAAGTGACTCCTTTCCCCTCTAGTCCCCTCTGGCTAGATGTAATAGTGTCTCTGCCTTCTGGCTAGGCGATAATTAAATCCACTAAATAAGTGGCAAGTAGGTGGGAAAGAAACTATTTAGGCTTATTCCAAAGGGAGTGGCTCAATTAACACTTTGTTTAGGAACTTGGCTTTTAAAATTTTATTGTAACTTGAAAGCAATTCTGAACTCACAGTTCCTAGTTGGTTTGGTCCTTCCTTTCAGGTCATATGTCTCCAACAGGAACCTATACTCAGAAACAGGAAAGTCAAACAGACAGAAGCTCAGAGCAAAGATCTGAATAAAGGTCAATCAGCACCCAAAGAAGAGGACTGATTTAATGGCTCAAGAAAAGAAAAAAAATATAGTAGGGGTGGCAGTTCAGTTCTGAGGCTGCATCTGGCTGAATGAGAGATCTTGGACGAATCAAACCACGTGCATCTGTTTACCCATTTCTGAAGTACGAGCAATTGTCTTATCGTTGGATGAAAATGCCTACAATTTGATCCAAGGCCCAGCATCCTTTGATTGACCTGGTTTGATTCAGACTTAAAAAAAATCTCTAGTCATGACACCAAAATATCTTGGATAAAAGAGATGCAAATACCCGCAAAGGCTCCCAGTCACCAGCGTCTGTATCCAGGTACCTGGGAGTATTAATAGGGATGGAAATAGAAATTCTATTGATATGACCCTACTTAGTATGATGCACCGTGAGCATTTGAGGTTGTTCTGCAGTATAGTAAAAGTTTTACAGAAGATAGCTCTGAACCTTATATAGACTGCAATCCATTCATCGTTTAGTCTTCATTGGTTTTCCACAACCACTAGCCTGAAAGCTGGGTTCAAAATTGCTGACTCATTTTACAGATCTCAGTAGTTAAGAGAAGGTGGAAATAAGGAAAAATACAGGATGCATGCTTGTGGGTGAAACATCTTCTGTGTTTCTGTCAATCAAGAACAGAGAAGACCATGGCAGAATGCTGTCTGCGATTGTTCTTTACAAACTTAGTGATGGTAGGCTAAAGTCTGGTGCAAAGTAACACTGATTTGGCCCACCCACAATGGAAATAAACTGATGAAATAGGATTTTGTGATTAAAATTGTTCTTACTGCTCTCTCTTACCCTTGGAATAATTTCAGAAAATCCTGTAGGCAGATAGTTTTGTGAGCACTGTATTCTTTTTGTAGTTTTCACTTGGTTTGTACTACTCTCATCTCTCTACATTATAAAATTAAGGTGGCTTGAGAGAAGATGACTAAACATTTATGATGACAGAATATGATATAATAACTTAATGAGACAGTAATGCACAATTGCATCTAGCTACGTAAGTTATGTACAAAAACTCTGGAAGCAACAGTCTGTATTGTATGCATATTACATGCATACATCTCCACAAAATGTATATGCAAGTGGGTTTCATCAGAGATGCAACATGACAGATTTGAGATTATATTGCCAGACAAGGCTAAATGCTTCATTAATAAGGTTCCATCATCATATTTCTTGCTAATACTGGAGTCTTATTTTGGATCTAAACTGAATTTTACAAGCATCCACAGGGATTGCCAGGGCATAAAGGTACACAGGAAGACTTGAGATCAGGCTTAAGAGTTTGTCATTTTGTTTTTAAGTGTGGTCTTCTTCCTCCCAAAATCATATCTTTCTAAGAAAGATAAAGGCCCCAATTTTGTGAAGGAGACAAGTGCGTATTTCACTTTAAAGTGCATGAGAAACACCACTGAATTAAATATTCTGGATACAAGAGGGGAAAAAAAACCAGGCTTCTGTACAAAGATAAAGTAATTAAATGAAAAAAAAAAAAAATTCAGTTTCCAGGAGCATCATCAGGGATTTGCATGCATTACCACTGAACAAGTATGGAAACACAAAGGCAGAAACGGAGGTTTATTGGTCTAGTCTGTTCTGGTCTCATCCGAGCAACAATAAATTACTCTGCTACTGATAAGAAGCAGGTATTAAACAAACAGCAATACAGTTCTTTAGACCCTTAAATTATTCTGACCTGACAACTTGAAAAGATCACAAACAGCAAAGAATTATTATTCAAATCTTAGTCATCAGAATTTACAAGGAACAGCCTAATAATTCTATCAAAAATATCGAAAATATGGATAGCATGCAATTTTTAATCTCCTTAGGTTCATTTCTTCTGCTGAAGTTGTTGAATGACAGCCAATACAAGAGTGGATAAAATCTTTTCAAGAATATATCTATTCCAAGTTGGAATGGTTGTAGCTAATTCTCCCATGAGTAAGACTAAAGATCCAAGACTGTTAACACAAACCTAAAATTTCAGAAGTCCTAATGGCATTTTTCATAAAGGAGCTTTTCTAGTCAGCAAAAGTTTTCAAAATTCTTTTTTTCCCCTGCTATTCTCAGTCAGAAAAAGAGTTTACCAGATGGGGTGAGGAAACAAAAAAAAAAAAAAAGAAGGGAGAGAGGGGGAGAGAGTGCGAAAGAGAGGGACAGAGAAAAAGCAAGTGAGATTTTTCTGCTCTTTGCTTGCCATTTGGAAACCAAAGTCTCTAGCTAAATTCCAGCAGTTTGGAAAGCCGAATGTAGCTAATTGAACTTGGGTATGAATTGCCCTTTCCCCAAAGGACTGCCCAGATTCCCGGTCTATCTCAGGCCAAGCTTTTCTTTACTCAAATGCTTTGAACAGTAAGTCCCATCTGCTGTCAGGGATGCATTCTGACCAGAAGCTCAGAGTCCCACAAAACTGCCAAATAAGAACATGTTCCCAATAAGAACATATTCTGGAACACTGAATTTCTAACAAATAGTGCACTTCTTCACAATGGTAGATTGAAACTTGTTCCTAGCTGTATTGTCTCGTGGAAGGCAAATAAAGAATTACTATATAAATGAACAATAGTTTCATTTCCCTGCATCCACCCGTTTAGAGAGCCGAAAGCATCTCTGTCATTTGCAGCACGGTTCTGATTCTGCTGCCTAGAAATGACCGAGTGACTTTCACACGATGTTTACATTATTAATAAGAATGAATTGCAATAACTTTTGAAGTCCATCACATTCCAATGCCTCGGCATTTATTATAGTATTTTTTTACATAAGGACAATACTAATACACATCTAACAGCAACGTCTAGTAATTATAAGGTCTGTGGCTATGATGTTAAGACTTTATACTGTCATTACTGGGGAGAAAATTTCATTTCACTTGTCATTTTTTGCTTGCTTACTCTTGACATTGCAACTCTGCAACTTTCATCTGTTTACACTTTGTCACTGTCTAGGACATCTTGATTCTTGAGATTTTGTTTCTAGATGTGATATGGCTAAAAGATCTGTATGCACTTCAACTTTTACCATTGCTTTCTCTAAAGAATTACGGGTCAAATTTCTAATGGAGTGGGCACAGATTGTTGTTTTGAATTACAAAAATGAAAGGGCAGCCAGTATGAAGAGCGCTGTTTCTTTCACAGATGTGGCAGTAATCTTTAATCAAATGTTAAAGCACCATTTTCAGATCAGTAATAGGTCTGGAAGAAGTCTCTGACCCAATAAAGCTTATCTGTATTAACAGCGAGTAACATGTCAGTGGACTACTGCGTTTCCTTAACTATTAGTTCTTGCAGTTCTTCAGATACTATCTGAAAATTAAAAAGCAAGGCATTTTTCAGGTTTTGGTACACTTCATTTAATTTTAAGTATAGCAAAGTAGTCTAATTTAGACTACAGATCTTTTGATAACACTTCTCAGTATCACATTCACTAGTTTTAAAAAACCAACAAAAATGTTTGTAGACTACAGTAATTACTACTAGGAAATTTGCTACTCCTCTTTTGGCCCATTTTAATAAAAGGGTCATTAATTATAACTAAATTAGTTTTATCGCCTGAAGGATGACACTCCATCTTTGACCTGATACCCAGCATATTAAAAGTCTGTATAGCTATCTTAAACACTTTAAAAATTATGAATATTGGGCAGATAATTTTTATTGCAGCTATGTTGAGTCCCCTGACATCTCCACTTAGAGATTATATTGCCCTATCCATTTTACTGTTCGAGAATACACTGCCTTGCTCCAATTATTTGTCTTTGCTTTCTTCCAAGCCCAACTTCTTTCTAAGTATTTCTTTATAAGCTTGATTATCCTCTCTCGTCTGCTCACCCAAATAATTGCTTCATTAGGGGATCTGACCTGGTTTATCTATGCTGTGTAGCAGACAGACAGAATTCAACCCTTTGCAGGAGCCGTATCCTGGGTGCGAAGCTATTTGAGCAGGAAATGGGAAGAATATACCAGTAACACCTAATGTCTGCTCCCCTGTTTTTTTCACAGGGGGCTTTTCCTCACAGAATTTCAGCAGTACTCTGAAATGTGGGAATGCTGATATGAGTGAGAATTTCAACTGCTTTCTGTTTAGGTTAACCAGGAATTAAGAGATACAAGTTAAAAGCCTGAGAAAATATGACGAAAAGTTTATCTCTTAAATCGAGTTTTAAAAGAGCATCTAGAAAAAAAAATCAGTTTCAGAGACATACAGAATTGTTAAGGTTTACTTTGTGCTCAGCGATATGCTCATCAAAACAAATAGAATTAGGAGAGAAATTAATATAGAATAGCATAATCTAATATGCCCAGAACAGCTAAACATTTTAGATTGTCCAATATAAAATATATGAGTATGAAGCATGTAGGTATCCTGTGCAGCCCATAGCTCTTCGGTGTTAGTGTGTAGGATGCTATATTCTTGAAGATATGCCTGTAGTATTGATTCCTATCAATCTTCATAGGGTAAAGTTTTCCCCTTGTTTTTGTGTGATGTGCAGAGTTGATGCCACCTCTGTGAAAATAAACCTGTGTTCTACAATCCAGCATAAAGCAGGATTGAGAAACAGTAGGAAACCATTGTTGTCAGTAGATCATTCTCAAGAAAAGTTGTTAACAAATAGAGAAAACATATGACACTGGCTCCTTCAAAGCTGTCAGCTATTTACTTCATCTAGCTATCTACCATCCTTACGCGCAGAAAAATTATGGTCTACTGCCATGAGACATTCTTTTCAGATGAGAGACTAATCTCAATTTTCAACATCCTGTTGTTAAAGAACTTAAACAATTTCAAGATGCATGTAGTCAATCTGGCATTTTATATCTAAGAGCCAAGATTTTCATAAAATAGAAAAAAAACCTTTAAGTTGATGTTTAAACCAATGCCATTGGAAAAAGTGAAGGTAGTGTGTAATTGCTACAATTTTTTTGCAGCACGTTAAAAACATATGTTAGCCCTATCTGAATTGAGAAATTAAGGAGTCCTACAGTTGCAAAGACTTGGAATGAATTGATAGTGGTGAAACTAGAAAATACTTCTGGAACTTCTGTCTGTATTTTTGTACATATTTTAGGAGTAAATAAAAAAATCAGAAAGAAATAAAACAAAACAACAAATTAAGAGTGACGTGTTATTCTGTTAGTAAGGCATGGAAATAACACAGTTATGAGAGTAGACTGTTGGCTTCCTTTACAAAGGAAAGTTCAAAGAAATTTTACGGAAGACCTAGTTACACAAAAACCTGCAGGGTGAAAACTAGACTGAGGCTAAACTGTGTAAATCACTGGAAGATGACTTCCAAATACCAATAAATATTTAAAGGAAAGCTTTGCAATGATTTTTACTGATTCACTTAAATCAGTTAAAAGCACTCCTTTTTTTCTCCTTTAATGAAACTGGTCAATCTTTAGTGAATGCACACTTACATAGTAATTCTCAAAAAATATTGATTTATTTCCATGTTTAGAAAATGAGATAGCATTATAAGATTTAACGTCTGGTTACTGGTAGAATAAAGTAATATTATATAACTAATTGAATTGAAATGAATTGAATTAGGTATTTTCATGAAGTATTTGAAGAGTGTAAAAGTAAATTCCCTATTAGACATATACAAAACCGTTGCTTTTCTCCCTCAACCAATGAACTGATGTTATTTTATTTCTGATGGTTCTGTTAAGAATAATCTTTGGGGACATCTTTCTTCTTGTTGAAGAAGAATTAAATGAAAGGATTTACCTGTATGTGATCTTTATGAAGCATACTGTGCAGTTTTGGTTATCTTTGTCAGCCAGGCGACAGAGCGATCAAGCAGATACGGAAGCATGTGGTTCTGCTCCCTTTTACCACTATTCTTTTTCCAGTAATCTCTCAAAGAATTTTCTTTCTTTATCCTGGCTTTGGTACCCAGAGCCCAAGCAGGGTAATTACACAAATACCACTGACATACTACGAAGGGTGAATCTGCAGTTTCTTTATCTTCTTTTTATCATTTGCCATACTAGAAGCATTTTCCCTTGTCTCTGTAGCAGGCACCAGTTCCAGCTAAGATCAGTACCACACCACTACTGCAGTCAAAGGAACATTGTGGGCAAACAGATACAAACATTGCTGAGGGAAGTTACGGATACGGGCGCAATTTTGTTAGGTAAACAAGGTACTGGGTATAAGAACATATATGAATGTTAGTATTCCCTGTACAGATTAGACCTTGTTTACAGAAAAACTGTACCACTTTAAATTAAATTGTTAGAAAACATTAATGTGTGATGAGCCCGGACTCACACTATACGGGGTATGGCACAGAACAAAGAAAATTATTTCCTCAGTGAGCCTACAATGTAAATTTTCATCACAATTTCCTTTTAAAAAATTCTTAGTTTAAGCCAATTCCTTAAAATCAGCAAAACAGTAGTCATTTAAAAATTGAATGGAGTAGTGAGAAGTATTTTAAAACCACCAAGTTAAAATATACATCCCCTCCATCAGACAGCCAACTGAACAGGTGCATACTGTATATGGACCAGGGCTGAAGTAGTATTCAGCGAGAAACAAATTAGATCACGGTATTTTTGAGGCTGGGAACGTGAAATGGAGTTGGCATTCATATTCATGTTCACTTGTATTTTAGAATGGGATTACCATGATTAGGAGTAACCACATGCATCTGACACACAGAAATGGTCCTAAATGTGTCCAACATGTATGTTTGCATATTGGAAAAAAGTACCAAATAAATATAGACATTTTTAAAGAAGCACGTAGAAAGACAAACAATCCTTACAGCATTTTGTCTCATAAAAGCCTTCTTCAGCCATTTCAGCTGTTTCACAACGCTCATGTCTTAGTTACTCTTCCCTGCCCTCTCTAGAGCTAACCCCTCCCCACCCGCCACATAAAAACAGTAATCATTAATTCGAAGCGATTAGAAATACGTTTCTAAAACTCCTATTCTGGAAACTAATTTTTTTCTTTCACACTCTGCTAACCTCATCTAATAACAAATGGAAACAATTCAACCTACAATATTCTCACCCAACAGGTTTTAAAAGCAGCAAATACTATACAAAAAAAATTTAAAGGAGGAAGTAGACAAGAGCTAAACAAACAATTCCAGTGTTGGGCCACCTTTATATTATGCAGAGTATATAATTGAGAGCACAGTCTGGCTGTTAAGATAAGCTCTTTTTCAAAGCTATGTTCTGATAATCCAATTGGACCTTTTTAGATTATGTCAGAGCTGCATACCGATTTCCAAAAATGAACTGCTGAGTTGTAGTCCTTTTATTAAACACACAAAAATCCTCCTTTGCCTACTACATTGGATAAGGGGAGAAATGCTTTTGCCTGGAGGATAAAAATAACAAGAAAATGAAGGGAAAGTTTTGTGGGAAGAATGAAAGGCAAAGATGGAAGGAGAAAGTGACAGTTTGAAAATTGCCTCCTTGTAGAAACTCTGCTGTCAGATTCAGGTGATAACACGTCTAGCACAGCCATAAACAGGATGCTTTTCAAGAGTAGAAATAGCTGAACACCCACCCACCCCACCCCAAATCTGTTTGAAAATGGCCAGAGATTTTCTGGGTTATTGATGTGGCAGGAAGGGTGGGCTAGTGGTAGTTCATTCTTACAGAGGAATCTACTCTTTCATCAATTTATAATTTCAATAAGAAATATTGTTCCTGATAGACAGACACAGCATACTAATTACCATATAATTTTACAGTTTTATACATATCATTGACTTTAAATGACACATACATTTATTTAATTTGCCTTTAATCAGAACTTCCCTAGGAGATGTATTTGCATACTAAAGGTATAATTCTTAAGCAGTTAGAGGCCTGAAATCTTGCGTGTCACTGAGCTGTGTCTCAATTCCTTGTTAACTAGATTGCATAGCTGAAAAGAGACGGTGCCTCTCTTTAGAAGGTTATTATAAGACCTACGGTATATCAAATACATTGGCAGAGGAAGAGATAAAATTTTATAATGCAAATTTTTTTTAAAACGCTCAAAAAAGTAATTTTCTAGCCATTAGTTCTTCTAGTATATAAGTTTAAAGGATAACGCTACCTAGAAACATGTTTCGGAGTTGATGCAAGTCAGTACTGAATCTTGGGTTGAAAATGTACAACTAAAACTTTTTCTGCTTAATTCCCAGTTCTCTAACAGCAAATACCACTGCACAAGTCTAAAGCTGCTTCATTTTCACATTTGGATATCTCATAATGCATAAAAATAAAGCTTCTGGCAATCCATGTCACGTTAAGTGCTGTATATTTCAAATGAAGATTCTGCCATGATACTCAGAATATAGCATTCAATATCATCTAACACTTGGCCTTCCTAAACAACGCGTAAACATCTTTAAAAAAATTCAGATGATAACATGACTGGTTTTCCTGTGTCCTAACAGTGAACAAGGCTTGATACTGATATTCGCAGCCTTTGTCATAACATTTTTACATCATTGTTCTGTTTTCCAAAATGAACTTTTGAGCATCATTATATCGTAACAAAGATCAGCAACTTCTACATTGGCAAAAAAAATTATAACTTTAAAATTAGAACTGTGAAACTATTATACATTCCTAAATTTCCTTGTGAGAAAGTTTGTTGTACATTCAAATGAAATATTTTAATATGGAATTGTACATTAATATTTCATTGCATATATATGCATTTTGTGATTAACTAATAAGTAACATAGAATGGCTTACAGCATTTTGCACTGGAAATTAAAAAGCACTGTAATGAATATTGTTTGTAGAAAGGGCTCAGTATAAGAAAAATAATACAATAAATACTGTTAAATAGCCTCTTTCAGAGTTCTCATATCCAAAGCAGTGCCAGGTAATTAAAGACTGTTTTTGTCTTCACCCACAAGTAACTGCACACACAAACTGCGTTCTTAATAAATGACACCAAGAGTTGATAAACTCTCTGCTGTAGAATTCATACCATTAAAGTGTAGTGAAATGGCTTGCCATTTAGGCTGAGCTTTATATGTTGTTAGGAGCAGTTGCAATTTAAATTGCTTTCAGAGGCTTACCTCAAAGCTCAACTTAGACCTAATAAAAGACTGGATCAAGACTCTGCCTTTTGTTTTTGCAGAGCCAGACTAGTCTAACTTCAGATGATCAAGAACCACATGTGGTATGGAGCTCCCCTTCCCAGGACACATAGAGGAGATGGCTGTCACAAGCTGTTGCCACATCTTCTTTGTCACTTTTACTGTGGAGCTGCAAAAATGGCTCAGGGACACCTTTTTTTGGTTCACTGGCTGACTGAATCTACCAAGAAACATCAGGTTTGAAAGACATGTAAAAACAGATCCCCAGTAATTTTAAGGCAGCATTATTATAGGTTGTAATTAGGCTTTGTCTTATTTGGATTATTCAAAGATTATCGGAGGCCTGTCTACCTGCCTATGGCAGGAACGCCCGTGGCAGCTGCATCGGTCTCAGCAATTGCCTGAAGACTTCACTTCAGCCTCACAAGGAGGAAGTCTGTCAGGTTGTTTCCAGATGCACGGGCTGAACTACTGCTCTCCAACATGCACTTCTCATGCTAATAACGAAAACAGGGAAGTATAAAGGAGAAGGTGATGTATTTTCATTTTAATACTAAGATTATATTTCAGAAAAAACTCTACTGTACAGGCTCGTAGCAATGTGACTCAACCAAATATATTTTCCTGTTTCTAAGAGGATCACTGTAAAATAAGAATATTACTTTCATGAACAAAAGAAGTAAAATGTTTTATTTTGGACAGTTCTCACTGTTATAAATTCTTTTTCCTCTCCATTCCTCTCATTCTTTAGTAATATACTTCATAATTTTGACAGCATCATAAAGCTAGGTAATAGTCAAAAGAATAACACTCAAAGTGTGAGTGACATTTAAAAAAAAAAAAAAAAGACAACAACCACACTAGCGGGAAAAACCTTACTTCCAGAGCCAGAGATGTAACTTTGATGGAGAGTGGAAGAAAAATGCTTTCATAAAAGAACCAATCTTACAAACCCAGCAATCCTAAGAATGCTGTGACATAGTACATAAATCTTTACAACTCACTTTTTTCTTATATTTTAAAGAAGAAAAATCCCACTACAATCAAAACTCTTGTCTGATGTGCAAGAGCCCAGAGTAATAACTGGAGTTTCTAACATTACAGCTCTTTGTAGCAGACACTTCGAAGTTTTAATCTGAATTCTGATTCAGAATTGCACAAATTACAGTTATGGAAATGTCTCTTTCAATCTGCCCGAAAATACACACAGATTTTCAGAGAAAGACTTAACCCTTTGAGTTTTTAGCTCAATGTTACTTCTACCTTTGTAGTCTGAAGACTATCTGTATAGTTTCTAATTTCATAATGAAAACTTGCTCATTTATAGCCTGTTGAAAATGTTTTTCTCCTTTGTCTATCAACAAAGAACAACTGTGTTTTTAACAGCAGTTCGGTCATATATATATATATGCATGCCATTCTCCTATAAATGTCTCTTCCTTTTTCTGGAAAACTAATGAAAGCAGTACAATGACCAGGATTTCCATACCAGGCATGGGAGAAGAGAGTGGGAAGACAGGGCTGTAGGGGTGCGTATTAACATTTGAAATTTGAAGTCAGGAAAGAAATATTTCTACAGAAAATTACAAATTGGAAGCCTGAAAAAAAGGACAATTCGTAAGGGGAGAAGGGCAGCCCAAGCACCTAACTGCTGATTGTCAGAGCATCTGGACACATGACAGAAAATTTAGCTGCCTGGTTTCCTTCACAGGTTTTAATATATTCTTACTACCACGCAACACACAGGTCTGTTGAACCAGCATATTCATTAAAATAAAAAAGGCTACTCTAATGCCGGCCTTCCAGGCATCAAGTAATTTGCAGCTGTTTTTTTGACACTTCTCTGAGTTTTCAGCTCTTTCGGAAGCAGAGAGAGTTCTCGCACAACGGGTAGCACGTCTGCACTACTTGTTGCCAAAGGGGAGACTTATCAAGTACTTGGAAAAATTATGGGTTACTAAGTAGGCAGAAACCACATCAAGCTCAGGAAATCTTCTAATCTGAAAATAGACGGAAACGCATGCCTGCCCTTTTTTACTCTGTGCTGTGCATCTGCTTGTGGACAAGATGCACCCTTGTTCTTACTCACTGTGATCACGTTCAGGTTGTACTTGATAATCAACTGGTTGGAAGGAACTTTTGGGGAGAAAAAATTGCTCAAATGCTTTAATTACCTGGTCAAATCTGATTTTCTATAGAATTAATCATTTTAAAAAACCACTAAGTATGGCAACAAGAAAGGGGAGATAAGGAGGAAAGAATCCAAATTACTCCTTTGTATGGTTGAAAACTACTTTCTGAATAAAAATACTGGTTATCCTTTTTGAGTTGCCCTTAGGTAACATCACAGATGAAGGAAGACAAAAATAGGTGTAATACTTACAAAAATGAACTATACTGTCATTGTTACAGGCTGTAATCTTCTGGTTTAAACAATTGGAAAAAATTGCTAGGTTTAACAAGACATGTCCTTCAGCATACTGAAAATTTTACAAAGAATAAGTAAGACCCTGGCACTCCTAAAATCTTTTCTTAGAAATCTTCAGTAGAGATCAAAGCAAAAAGATGTTTGTGTGTATTAACATAAATGAATAAAAATGGGTTTTCTCCTTCAGTGAATAATCTTAAAGGAAACAAAATATAATGACAGATTTGTATCGTGACTGATTGATTATGTTGATTGGATTGATGACATTAGATCCATTTGGTCGGTATTAGAAGATGTTGTAGGCCAGATAAGGAATGCAACCGATTTGAACTTTGTGGGGCACATTTTATTCCAACCAAAAATAATTTTGTGTATCACATGTAATATATGCCAGTGTGACAATCAATGATGTGACCAGAATAAACTGCAGAGAATTCAGCAAGGCAAAAATATGAGCACTTATATTTTCCCCACCTAGTTAGTGATATTACTGTGCAGCATTAACAATCCGGTTGATTTTTATCAGAAGTCTTACCATATGCAGCTGCTCTAAAACACTTGTGTTCCTCTCATTAGGGAGCTTTATAATGAATTTCAGCTTACATTAAAGTAAGTTTCTGCCACTCATAACTGTAAAAAACAAACTCTGTTTATTTTCCCAATAAACAAAGCAACGTCTTCACTTATCCTATTGCTAAGTTGTGCTAGAATTTAGTTTCAAAATTCTTCTGAAGGAAAGCAGGAGTCAAGCTCCTGTACTTTTTATTGATTCTTATAAACTTAAGTTTTTCATGTTAGATTTGAGTCTAAAAGAAACTTCATTTCTGGAAGAGATCAAGCTTATTCAGCAAAAAGATGATGATGTGAATACGTTCGTAATTCAGTGACCAATGAGAGAAAGACACTACTGGCTTCTTAAATTTACATGAAATATGGAAAAGCCAAGAACAATTAGCAGAGTAAATACAAAAAATATTAGTGTAGCCAAAACCCCTCCCTAATAAGAAAGGAAGCCACCGTTTTTAAATCCTCCAGACCATAACCAAACAAAGCACATCAAATTTGAGCCTCTAAATCTAAACTGTGTTTTGAATTACTGTAAAAAGATTTTCAATATGTCTTTTTTAATTATTCAAGCATAATGTGAAGTATGGTATTCAGTAGTTTAGTGCTGATTGTTTTAGTAGAGGAAATAAGCATATATACAAATAGTAAAGAAAACCAGGTAAACAAAGATAAGAGTATCTGTGTAAAGTTCAGTCTGGCTTAGGTTTGAATTCAGGGATGATCATGTAAGTATCATTTCACCACTGCTATTCTTTTAGCTAATATTCACCTGCCAGGGAAATGGGAGGGTAAGCAAATGGACACCTTTTTCTAGAATGAAGAAGTGACACACGCCTTCCCCCCGCCCCCTCCCCCCCTGCTCCCCAACCCCTTTTCATTCCCATAGCTAGCTTTCTGACTTCAAGAAAATTGCCGTGCCTCCCTTCCTATCTCACTGTCTGCAAGTCATTCAGAGCAGGTATTGAGGAAAATCTGTCTAATAGAAGAATTAAAAAACTGTCTAAAGGCAGGTTTGGAAGAAATATCACAAAATAATTCAAGGCATTTCCTAATACTGAAACTTCCATTTCTATAAGCTGAAGAAACGTTTTATAGAAGGCTCATTCATATTAGCAGATCATCAGAGAAACATTAAGTAATGGATGGTGCCAGAAAGACGCTAAGAGTTTGACTGTTGCTTATTCATATTCTTCCTACTCTTTTCTTCGGCTCAGCTGCATGCTTATAGCTTGTGCCTTGCTGTCCATTTGACTGATTTTTCTTTCAGCAGTGCCACTGATAGGAGAAGAGGTACATTTGAATTCCTAAGCTTTCTCACCGTTGCAGGAATACAGCATCTGGCTTAGCAGCCTGAAATAAATACCAACGGAAATCTTCCAGGAAGAATGAATTTCTTCTCAGTGCTGCTAAAGCCGCTAAGCCTGGGATCTGTTTCAGAGGAGAAAAATTCTGCGACCGTTCCCCAGCACAGTGAGCTCGGCGAGCAAAGCTACTGAATGACAGCAGAGTTATCCTCGACTTGTCATGCAGAAGAGGAAGGAATGGAGGGAGATAAACAAACTGATTTCTTACGTGTTTTCAAGTGATGTGGAAGGGCTTTGGTGCAGAAGCCTTAGTGAAGGAAGCCCTCTCCAAAGATTACAGAAAACCTGCCTTTTCCTGCGAGAAACCGTAAACAGCAGTACACGTAAAATGGAACCTCTATGAATATGGTCGCCACCAGTTACGTGTAATTTATTCTCCGAGCTTATTGAATGACATTGAAACTACAGGCTCTGCCAGAAATGCAGGACAAAGCAAGGGTCAGTACGCTCACCCTGTCTGTCTGCCAGTGGTGACTGTCCTGCTCCAAAGCAATCTCTTTTCTTAAATCATGGAAGAATCATTCAGGAATCCCCAAATTGTTGAGGTTGGAAGGCACCTCTGGAGATCATCTGGTCCCAAACCCTGCTCAGAGCAGCATCACCTAGAGCTGGTGGCTCAGGGCCATGTCCAGTTTTGTTTTGAATACCTGCACAGATAAAGACTCCACAGTATCTCTGAGCAGCCTATTCCAGTGTTTGACCACCCTCACATGAAAAAAAAAAATTGCTTATGTTTAAATGTAATTTCCTGTATTACAGTTTGTGCCCATTGCCTCTTGTCCTGTCACTGGGCACCTCTGAGAAGAGCCAGGCTCCATCTTCTTTATTCACCCCCAAGTATTTATACACATGGATCCCAGCCCTCTCAGCCTCTCCTCACGTGACAGATGCTCCAATCCTTGAATTATCTTCATGGCCTTTTGCTGGACTTGCTCCCTTATGTCCATGTCTTTCTTGTGCTGGGGAGCCCAGAGCTGGACCCAGCACTCCAGATGAGTCTCAGCAGCGCTGAGTAGAGGGGGAGGATCATGTCCTTCCTTTCTCTGCCCAAATGCAGCCCAGCATGCTGTTGGCCCTCTTTGCTGCAAGGGTGCATCGGTGGCTCATGGTCAGCTTGCTGTCCATCAGGACCCCAGGTCTTTTCCTGCAAAGCTGATTTCCGGCTGGCTAGCCCCCATCATGCACTGGTGCAATGGGGTTATTTCTGCCCAAGTGCAGGACTTTGCATCTCCCTACATTAAGACCTTCCTTGTTCCGGACTTCCCCACTAGTCTCAGAGACCTCAAATTTTTAAGACCTTCGGATCTGTCAAGGTTTCTTGAGAGCATTAACAGTAACTCCCCTTTGCTCTCTGTTCTCCAACAGGGGAGTTGAAACAGCAGAAGTTTCTGTTTCCAGCAGAAGTTGGAAACATCTGTGAGTATGAAGTCTTTAGATCTCTGCATCCTCTGTGATGGAGATAAAAACACACCTGTATGATTTTATAGGACAGAAAAGGAACAGAGATGTATGGAAAGTTTTTTGGTGTTTTGGTAATGCCACCACATTCTATTACCATGTATCTTCCAGGATGTGCTGTATGGAATGTTTTGGCAATAAGATCTGCCCCCAGCCTTCTCTTCACAAAGCTGAACAATCCCAGCTCTCTGCCTCTCCTCGTCTCCTATCTGCTTCAGCCCCCCTCATAATTTTTAGTGGCCCTCCACAGCTACTTGGAGAGAAACACGGGAGGGAGTTTCCAGTAAGTTTCTTCTCTATGAAAGGCTAAAGGGAAGGAGCTCTCCAGTCAGTGAAAGAGCAGCATGCGGACTTGACAGAAGTGTCCAAGGAGGCAATGAAGGAGAAATCTAGGACACCTCCTTTCGTGTACGGTAGAGTGGCATTTTAAGAATTTTGAATATGAATGAGAGCAACATGGCAGTGGTCCCCACGCTGCACTGAAATCCAGAGACGGAGAGAAAGAGCCTTTATGAATGGTTGAGTAACAGTGTACAGAGAAAGGATCGTCTTTTCTTGAGAACAGGGAAATATTTTGGCATACAAATGAGCCCACTAAGCAGTGGGCTCCGCTTAAAACAGTAGAGAATGTGCCTGACTGGCACTTAGAAACTCCGGGGTATGGAGGAACAAGCTCTGTGGGATTATGCAGCTATTAAAGGTGAAGTCCTTAAAATACATCTTGAAAAATAAAAGGAGAAAAAAAAAAGAAGAGTCACATACAGAAGACATAATAGATATGCACAACTGCCTTTATACAAATGATAAGATAGTATGAACTAAAATGAGTGCCAGGTTTTAAATAAAAATATTAATGTGGTGTTCCTTGTTATGGAAGTGATAATATGCAGAATGCTGTTATAACACAATACAAATTATGTTGGATTGTAAATAAAAGCTGCCACTAGTCCAAAAACTTCACAAGAGAAGGATCTCTTTAGTAAGTCACATCTATAAGATATGTTTCAAGATGTGACTACAAAAGAGCCACTATTTAATAGTAATGATAAAATACTTATTCAACGTCCCTTCATGAGGAAAGGAAAAGGATTTTATTTAAATCTGTCAAAGTTTAACTTCAGACAACAGGAATAGTTTAAAAGTGAGGGAGACAAGTTAAAGTAAATGAAAGGAACAAGCAAAAAGATAAAACAAGACATCACAGAAGAGGCTAAAAATAGAACTGAAACAGGCCAATTACCACTTTGTAGAAGCTGGGTAAAAACACAGCTTTCAAATGAAATGATTTCTCCGTAATGCTAGGATTTTAGTGAGACAAATTAAAAGCACAGTGTTTCATAATTTCTAATAACTTGTACATAGTGTACAATGCTTGATGCAAGCAAGTGTTGGTCCACCTCTATGGCTACATGACAGTTTAATAATAGAGTTACTACTCGTTTCAATTAAAATTATTGGTCCTTGTACTTGCTATTTTTATTTAGTATGTTTACTTAGTATTACAATAAACTTATTTAACACCTGCAAATACTGACCAAACTCTGCCAATCACCAAAACCATAATCAATGTGTGATCAGATATCATTCTCATGAGCAACAGAAAACTCCAGTAAGGATCTAAATCTCTTTTAGTATTTACTTACTTCAGTGCATCTTGAAGTCCTGACACATTTGGTATAAAACCACAGTTCTTCAAAATCTTCTAACAAAGTGTTATTTTGCTTAAATAAGTATTTCTCATGCAAGTGCCAGAGTAATGAATTATAATAACCAGGATCTCCCATAAAGTGCGGGGGGGGGGGGGGGGGGGGAACGGTGGT